>NC_083474.1:7220608-7385608 GCF_030014155.1 Tachysurus vachellii
GATATCCATCCTTATTATATATAGCTGTGAAAACATCACCATTGGTTATAGGGCTGCACACAGAGAGGCACATTGTAAGCGAGTGGCACTTATTTCTGATGGTTCTGAGCAGGCAGAATCCCATCTAATTGCACAATTTATTTGCTGCTCTATTCAGGGTGTTCACGTCAATCCTCATTCAGCAATGTACACAGATAGCATTTAGAAGCTCGTTTCAATCTCCCACACAGGTTTTCTTTCCACAGGATTTAATTTCACACATCAAGTTCACTTCTGATATCATTATCCATGGCAGCTTGCCTGCTCTAACTTAGTTAGAGATGGTGAACGCTACACAGTGATATTGTACAGCAGTGATATCAGTCTGTGTGTGTTAGCTCTCCATACATATGCGTTTGCTTTTATTTGTTATCAAAAGTGATTTATATGTAAGGTTGGGAGACCCGATCCAGCCATGGCTCTTTTACATGAATGCAAGTGGATTAAACAACGAGCTGTGCAGTAGACAATAAAACAACAAATGCTACAGTGTAAGTTTGTGATATACATTTATTGCCAAAGGTTTTGTGACGCCTGCCTTTACTGTACATGCACATGAATTTATTGACATCACGTTCTTAATCCATAGGGTTTAATATGGAGTTGGCCCACCCTTTGCAGCTATATCAGATTTAACTCTTCTGGAAAGGCTTTCCACAAGGTTTAGGAGTGTGATTATGGGAATTTTTGACCATTCCTCTAGAAGCGCCTTTGTGAGGTCGGGCACTGATGTTGGACGAGAAGGCCTGGCTCTAAATCATCCCAAAGGTGTTCTATCAGGTTGAGGTCAGGACTCCATACCAAACTTGGTCATCCATGTCTTTATGGACCTCTTTGTCCTTTTTGGTGAGCAGTCATGTTAGAACAGAAAGGTTACATCGTCAAACTGATCCAACAAAGTTGGGAGCATGAAATTATCAAAAATATATTGGTATGTGGGGGGCACGGTGGCTTAGTGGTTAGCACGTTCGCCTCACACCTCCAGGGTTGGGGGTTCGATTCCCGCCTCCACCTTGTGTGTGTGGAGTTTGCATGTTCTCCCCGTGCCTCGGGGGTTTCCTCCGGGTACTCCGGTTTCCTCCCCCGGTCCAAAGACATGCATGGTAGGTTGATTGGCATCTCTGGAAAATTGTCCGTAGTGTGTGATTGTGTGAGTGAATGAGAGTGTGTGTGTGCCCTGCGATGGGTTGGCACTCCGTCCAGGGTGTATCCTGCCTTGATGCCCGATGACGCCTGAGATAGGCACAGGCTCCCCGTGTCCCGAGGTAGTTCGGATAAGCGGTAGAAGATGAATGAATGAATGAATGAATGAATGAATATTGGTATGCTGGAGCATCAAAAATTCCTTTCCAATCCCAGCCCCTGAAAAACTACCCATTCTTTAAAAAAATGATTTTAGAAGCAGACTGCACACCTAGGTGCTTGATGTTATACACCCATGGCCATGGAAGTGAATGGAACACCTGAATACAATGATTTGGAAAAGTGTCCCAAAACCTTTGTCCCAAAACTTTTATCCAAGTTTACTGACACATAACAGTGATCGTAGTGATTACAATTTGTGTATCATATAAACAACACATCGTACGTAGTGTACTGTATGCATTTAATGTTATTGAATGTTGAAACAAATAAATTTCTGTTATCATGTCTGTTGTAAAATCTATACGCAGTTCTCTTTGACCTTCTTTTTCTTCACTCTCTTGAAGCTTATAATTAGAAGTAAATGAAGCTTTGAATCATAAACTGATTTATGAATTTGATTGAAATGGCATAAAGAAGGGTAAATATTAAAATGCACAATAATAACAATACTATTAAAAAAAAAAGTAATAAATCTAATTCCAAGAACAGACAGAAATGAAAAGATAAGAGCATGCAAAAAGAGAGCAGAAGTAGATAGACATAAATAATAAAACTAAAAATTAAGTACTCTCAGGAGAGATGAGTCTTCAGTCGCTTCTTGTTATACCGTTTGAGCACAAGGACAAATTGAGCTTTGGGGTA
The DNA here is from genome assembly GCF_030014155.1 of Tachysurus vachellii. NCBI lineage: Eukaryota > Metazoa > Chordata > Actinopteri > Siluriformes > Bagridae > Tachysurus > Tachysurus vachellii. Next base: position 7,222,655 of record NC_083474.1, read on the forward strand.
TGATGTACGTTTCTGACCATTTATCATCTGCAAACTAACGGCGCTACCATATCCAGTATTTGGAGAGTGAGCTTTATTTATTTATTTTTGTAATTTTGCCTCTGGACACTACCACAATGGATTTAATGTGATTGAAATGTAGACATTCAGCTTTAATTCAAGGGATTTAAAAATATTGCATTAACTGTTTAGGAATTACAGCTATTTTTTACACATTTTCTCCATTTTCATAGGCAAAAAAAAAAAGTAATTGGACAAACCTATTTTGAATATTTTAGTGTGCTTAATGCAAGTCTTTTCGGACTCGGACTCAAATCCAAGATTCAGTCAACGAGTCAACATTTACTACATCCTGCCTTCAGTTTTGTCTTCATGTGTCTTCAATTTTGTCTTCAACTGAAAAGCATGTTGATTTTAGGTGATTGACTCAGCCATTTAAGGAAATTCCTTGACTTTGACTTAAAAAGTTCTCGGGTTGGTGGTTTTACGGCAGCTCTCTCCACTCTAGAATTCACCATGCTTCTTCTATCAGCAGTCACATCATCAATAAACACCAGTGGCCCAGTTCCAGTGGCAGCTATACTGTACATACACATGCCATAACACCGCCTCCACCGTGTTTGACAGACGATGTGGTATTTTTTTAGATCAAGAGACCTTCCTTTCCTTATCCATACTCTTCTCTTCTCATCATGCTGGTACAAGTTCATTTTGGTTTCTTCTGTCAAACGATCTTCCTCCAGAACTGAGCTGACTTTTTAAACATTTTTTTGGATGTTTTCTAGCAAAGGCTAATCTGGTCTTGTTTACTTGAGTGCTACCAGTGGTTAGTATCTTGCGGTAAACCCTCTGTAATTACATTCATGAAGGTGTTTCTTGATTGTAGACTTTGACAATGATGCGTCTACGTCCTCAAGAGTGTTCCTGACTTGATTAGATGTTGTGAAGGGTTTTTTCTTCACTGAGGAATGATTGCTGAGATCATCTGATTTAGTTATCTTCTTAGTCTTCCAAGTCTTTTGGTGCTGCTTTGTTATAAAAATGTACCAAATAGTTGATGTAGCCATTCTTAAAACTAAGTCTATTTAGTTTTTTCAGCCTAGTGTAAAAAACCTGTATCAAAACATCATCGCATATTGAGAGTTTGGAAAATTTGGACATTTCGAATCACCTCCAGATCTTTTATCCCCTTAAATTATTATAAAATAATACTATACTAGCCACACCTGGTCATGAAGCAGCTTATCTTATGTATAATTATTTATAAGCCTGTGAAAATGGAAGGTCTATGTAAAAATGGTTGTAATTCCTAAACTGTTAATGCAATGCTTTATTTAAACTGTTAAACCTCTGGAATTAAAGCTGAGAGACTACACTTCACATCTTGATTGCTTTATTTTAAATCCATCGTGAAGGTGTGTGGAACTGTATGGTAGTTATGCTGGCTAAGTTAAGTTAAGCATGATTGCCTACTGTACCACCTCCTGGGTTGGAGGTTTGGCTTGTCTCACCTGCCCTGTTTGCCTAGTGTTTGCTTGTTGTTCTGTGTTTCAGGGGTTTCCTTTGGGCACTTTGGTGTCTTCCATCAGTGCAATGACAGGAACTGTAGGCTGACTGGCATCTCTAAATTGTATGGGTTGGCACTCCATCCAGCTTGTCTCCTGTCTTGTGTCCTGAGACTCTGGGAATAGGCTCCCCATGACCCTGCGTAGGACAAGCGATACAGAAAATGGATGGATGGGTGGGTGGTGTCGTGCAAGTACTTCATTCATTCATTCATTCATTCATTCATTCATTTTCTACCGCTTATCCGAACTACCTCGGGTCACGGAAGTACTTCATTCTTCATGCCAAATCATTCTGTTTAGTCTTTGCTGACAACTGTATGCATTCTATTTACATTCTTTTGACATACTTATTACATCATTTATGTAAAAAAAAAAAAAGAAAAAAAGAAAACTATATGGCAGATTTATGCTGTTGTTCAACTGAGTTGCTTTCTAAATGATGCACAATAATTGGCCATTGTGCTCCCTGCCCCATTTAGCTACATAAGGTTATTGTTACAGCTAGTGGTCAAAAATGTGAATACAGCAGACATTAATAGATGTCCACTGGGGCAGGAATCACTCTGCCCCATTCTTCCTCTTTGTGCATTTTACTGGAGGAGGAGAAGTGGACAGGGTAGTTAATGAAAGGGTTGTCAGGGTCATAGATTTTTATTCCAAATTGGGCTTGTTTAAAAATATTCCACTGCTGCCAAGATTTTGTTCCATAGAAAAAAAAAGTTTCAATCTATTTCCACAAAAGAGACAAACTATACTGTAAGTGCGGACACTGTGCCTATAATTTTAGGTGTATTGCAAAGACAGGGAGAGGGAAAGAGGGATTATGGACTGAATAATGTCCCCCAATCAGAAATGTGTGTGCACTATGGTGACCTTATTTCCCAGGCTGAGAATAAACAGAAAAAATATGTCTCCCTTTTCCATTTTTTTTGGATTATGTGGAGTATTTTATGTGCTTTCTGAGATGGAGCCGAGCTGGAGATTTAGCATAAACCTGGAAAACACGCTTGTTGTATCTGTCATGATTCCCCACCTCGCACACCGGTGTGGAGTGCTCAACAAACAGTGTGAACTCAAGTCCACTTATATTCCGATTTACGTTATGCTGTGCTTTCTATGCATTTACTGTTCCATGTGTGTTTGCTTTGATTCATGACCTGTCCCTTCCCGACGTCTTGTTATTGGTGGCTCCCAAATTGTGTCCTGATTGTTCTCACCTGGTTATAGTTTTGTCGTTACTTAGACTATTTGTACCCTCATGTGCCATGTCTTTGGGGCCATGTATCTGAGTTGTAACTTTGCGATCAGCTCTACGGAGCCTCCTTTCCTGTTTCCCGTTTCCTGTTTGCTATAGTGCTTCACGTTTAGCTCTCATGTTTTTGACCTCTTGCTGTTTCTCTCCCTGCCTGTTCTACCTTGCCTTGCGTTTTGGATTATTTGCTTTATTATTCATTAAAACCTTCTACACCTGCACTTGCATCTGCTTCCGTGCTTCACGCCGTTACGTGACAGAGGCCTCAACACCTCTGACGTGTCACGGTATTGAACACACAGGAACCTGATCAAAAAACGAGCTGCTACAGTACATATGGATGGATATGTCAGCTGCCTATTGTTGGGTTTCTTTAAAAAAAAATCACTGGATTATTGCCAAATGCCTAAGTTTCATTTGTTAGCTAGTTGAGAGTGTGATTATTAATGTCATCCTTCTCCACCAAAATCTATGTACATGTCCTGCTTCGACTCACAGAGCCAGTTTCTACAGCTGCAATAATTATGTTATTCCATTTCTGACTTCATGACTCTCCAGGATGTCTTAAATAACAGCAAATAAATCACATTTACAGTACAGTACATTGGGTGAGTGTTCTTCACTATTCACTCTGTTATCTAGACAGCCCACAACTCATCCTGATCCAAGTACTGCTTCAAAGTGGTGAACTGCAAGCCTTCATCTCTCTCTGTGTGTGTGTGTGTGTGTGTGTGTGTGTGTGTGTGTGTGTGTGTGTGTGTGTGTGTGTGTGTGTGTGTGTGAGTACGTGCAGGTGACCGCTGTGCCATTGACCCCTCAGGGAACCATAAGAAGGACAGAGAGCCAAGACACTCTCTTTGTTTAGCCTGCAGGCTATGCCAGTAATGAATGCTGACAAAACTCATAAATTCCTAATAGTGGGGCACGGCCAATTCCCTTTTTCCATAGATCAGCACAGTGTCCGTGCCAAATGCAAAGGGTGCTAACCAGATTTTGGGCTACAACTGAGAGATGCACAAACATGCCTCAGCAATACAAAGAGCAGAACGGTTTTAAATCATTGCTTCATCCTCAAGGACAAAACCTGGAAGGAATCATGAAAAAAGAAAACTCTGTTAAGAATGTATGCAACAAGTTCATAGAATTTTTCAGATTTACACAAGACTCTAAAATATAATGCTACCTTTCAGAAAGGTAATTATAGTATATGTATGGCTTCAGGTTGTTGTAAGAACTTTACCAACACGGTATTTGCAGTTAAACCGTAAATCAAAAAAATGAACATTATAATCAGCAGTTGTTTGTGACATCCGAGTATTTTTTTTAGGGGGAAAGGATGACAGTAACGTGATATAGATGGAATGAAGTGGTATTGTACGATAGTGACACTTAACTCGTGCTATAGGCTATTAATGATATGTTAATCCCTCTCCACTGCTTCTCTCTTTCTACCCATCTCGAGGCATCCAGACATTGTACCAGCTCAGATCGTCTTCCGTGCGATGAAGATCTTGGACCTCCACTGAGATGAGGCCGACTCTGTGAGAATCCTGAAGCATCTAGAGATCTACCAGCTCCAGTTGGACTCTGTGATACTAAAGAAGAGATCTGAACTCCATGTGATCCTTACACCAAAACAACATTTGTTTGACTGTATATTTGTAATCACACCATCTAGTGTCACCCATATGAGGATGGGTTCCACTTTGAGTCTGGTTCCTCTCAAGGTTTCTTCCTTTACCAATTTAAGGGAGTTTTTCCTTGCCACTGCTGCCTGAGTCACCTCAGACTTGCTCATTGGGGATAAATACATACTCATTGTGAACTATATATGTATCTAATAATAATCTTGAATTTTTTTTATTATATTAATTCTTTATACTTCTCCTTATGTTTACCTTCTGTTCTATGTTTATGTTCTGTAATGCCGCTTTGAGACAATGTCCATTGTAAAAAGCGCTATACAAATAAACTTGAATTGAATTGAACTTAAACTTGAATTAATATAATATAATAGGCACCTGAGCATCAACAGCACACAATCATCATACAGTGATTTTAGACATGCCTTTGTTTAACTGCATTTGAATTAATATTATTAACCAGCCTTTTTTTAATATAATGTCCAGCCAAACTAATCACTCAAAAGCCCTGAAACTTGTACAAAAAATGTTGTCTCTCTGTACAGTACAGTTTTACAATATATTTTAGAATAAAAATAAACCTGAACGTTATAGATATGACTCTTTTGAAAGATATGAATTACATTTAGTATTTTAAACAAGGCCAATTTGGCAACCTTGTCCTACTCCTTGTCAAATTCCTTGCCCTGTGGACTTATAGTGACAAAGCGTAAAAAAAATGCAGAATGCAGCGAAAACCAATCGGAGTGAAGACAGTATAGCTCACGTAATCTGTGCTGCATCATCGTCATCTCGTATGATATGATGCATACAGTATACTGTATACGCTGCTGAATTTCTATACAAACACAAATCTCCTTCAGATATCTTTCATTTTAGCAGACGTTATTACTATGTCAACCGGTAGCAAGAACAGTGATTGGAGATTGTATGTGTGAACGTAGCATAATAGTTTTAGCTTATTGCAATTCCCATTTTTGACCACTAATCCCAATAACAACTGGAAGATAAACACACTGTTAGGAACGACAAACGAAAACGTTCTTCTAACACTAAATGGTTAACTGCGATGGTAAGATCTCAATTAATATGTCCAACAATAAGCAAGATTTGTAGTTAGTGCAGTTTTTGTAATGTTAAAGTCTTTCGTCATGAGAAATCTCTCATTAAACTGTCAACACTGGATCATGAAAGTCTGCCATAAAAGTTTATATTCATTTATTTCCACTGTGCTGTTGGTTTCTCAAATCTGATCCATCGAAATTTCTTACGTTGATTAATTTGCTATCATTCTTTTTATGATAAAGATTTTTTTTCTAATGTTTCTATTAATACTGGGACTAATGTGGTTAAGTTTCATGTGAGGAGGAATGTTTCGGGTCACATTGCAACACAACACCGTTGAATGTTTTCCACTAACAGCATGACAGTCGTGTTTTACTGCCTACATTAAAGCCTATTGAAATGCTCAAAAATATTATGATGTTGTACTCATGTTTCCTAACATGTACTGTGGTTCCCCACAAGAATCAAAGCCTCTTGCTCCACTATACGTACACTTCCGCTAGCTGGTATAATTAAGAAATAAAAATGTTTTATCTTTTCATCCAGACACAGATGGCATATGCTTTTCCTGTGTGACGCTCAAACCGCTTGAGTGCTTAGATGACGGTGTGGGTGTGTCATCGTTTCCTGCAGTTAATCCAAAGTATAACAGACGTCCTTATTATAGGAAATGAAGGACAAAGGAAAGGCTTATGGTGTTATTTTTGACTCCTTGCCTCTAAAAGCCAAAAGCTGCATCAAGAAACTAGAAATAATTTATTAGTGCAACCTTAGCTTTAAAACTCACATTAAGTTAGAACTACTGTCTGAAACCCTGTAATATCTCTAAATTCTGATAACGTTCTCTTATACAGCTTCAACATCTTTTGGTCATCTAGACCGCTTGCTGTCTTATCTGGTCAGCTAATTTATGAGTTCAGAACACTGCAACCAGAATGCAGATGCGAATGAGGATAATAAAAAATGTCTTGTTCTTAGCCTCTTAAACTCCCAGGAGCCATTAAGTTAATAATTGAATAGATCCATACAAGTATTAGTTACTGAATAATATGATAATACACTCTAAGATGCATAAGTAGTTATTGTTATGCATTACTTTTACTATTACTTTCTTAAAATCTGAAATGATTTTGCAGTTCTTTTATTAGGGACTGATGGTCTTGACCCCTTAAATAAATATTAACAAACAAATAATAACAAAATTCAATTATAAAATAAAAATGCATTAACTTATATTTTAATTAAAAAAATGATTGATGTCTGTTGTATATTTAAAAGTGTTTTAATGTTTTACATATGTATTTGTATTATATACAATATACTTTTATTATTATATATTAATTATGACAAAATATAACAAAATAATACAGCAAAATTGGTCAGACTGTCTTAATGTTAGGGCTTAAATATCAACATTCTGATAAGCGAATATTTGCCATAATTGATATTATAGTATTAAATATATTTACCTTTCTTTTGTTGTTTGCTAACTGACTGGAAGCAGCCAAACTGATAATTAAAATAAAATAATTAATTTTCATTTAAATCCGAATTCTCACTCACTCACTCATTTTCTACCGCTTATCCGAACTACCTCGGGTCACGGGGAGCCTGTGCCTATCTCAGGCGTCATCGGGCATCAAGGCAGGATACAAACTGGATGGAGTGCCAACCCATCGCAGACCACACACACTCATTCATTAAATCAAAATTTTAAAACAAAAATTTTGTACAACATTTTTAAATTAAATTCTTTTATTTGTTTTTTTTTTTATTAAAAATTTAGTGAAACATTGTACAGGTTTTCTCTTGTAACACTACTGGCAGTTGAGCAATAACACAAAATATTGTTTGTATTGTAGAAATGCTTTCGAGAAATGCCTTCAATGCTTTATTAATGCTTTACTGTATTAATGCAATTCAATTTTAGTTATTAAATTAGCCACCTACTGTACCTAAATTTCAGTTTTGTTCTGGTATCCAATTTTTGAAAAGTGGCATAATGGTTAGAGAGTTTGACTCCTAACCCTAAGGTTGTGGGTTCGAGTCTCGGGCTGGCCACGACTGAGGTGCCCTTGAGCAAGGCACCGAACCCCCCAACTGCTCCCCGGGCGCCGCAGCATAAATGGCTGCCCACTGTTCTGGGAGTGTGTGTTCACGGTGTGTGTGTGTTCACTGCTGTATGTGTGCACTTTGGATGGGTTAAACACAGAGAACAAATTCTGAGTATGGGTCACCGTACTTAACCGTATATGTCACGTCACTTAGTCACTCACTTATAACTCAGAATCAGAACAAATTCTGACTGCACACTAATATGTTAACTGCAGCAAATAAAATCAATTACAAACTGTTTACAGATCAGCAGTATTTCCAGTATGGAAATATTGTGTACTTTAACTGCCTGGCTTAACTTTTTGGAATTTATTTATTTTCTTTTTGTGTAACTGATTTCTAATAACATGACACTTACAGTATTTCTTCATTGTCGTACAAAAACAAAGTGATAAAAACGTAAGAACATACCAACCTACCAGTTTGCAAATGATTAGGATGTGGGTGGTGGCTTAGCGTCGTTAAAATGTGTTCCATCATTATTGGTATGAAATCCATCAAAAGGAAATGATCCATGTCATTGTAAACCATCTACAGAACAGGAGCGTAATTCTGCAGTGCTGTTAATGTGCATCAGAACTGAAGTTACTTGTGCTTCCAAATTGATTTGAGTTTCATTTGTGCAGAACTAATAGGAAAATGCAGCCAGACAATACTATTGACTAGAGCAGGCTGGTCTCCGCCATTCAACTAATCAAATATCAAATACTTGTTTGTATGGGTCTAATTGGTGACCTGAGCCCATGTGAACGGCAATCAATCAGTGCTGAGTACTCTAATGGAAATGTAGAATGCAATGCTACTACTACTGCTAATAATAATAATAATAATAATAATGATAATAATGATGATGATGATGATGATGGTGATGATGATGATGATGCAGGACAGTTTCAGTAAAATGTCTGCATTTAGTCAAAGCATTTCAGTGTTCAATTTGTTACTGGTCACCCAGCAAGTTAAGTAAAGCCCTTTAAACAGTAGCAGCTATCCCAGGGCTCGGCAACCTTAAACACTCAAAGAGCCCCGAAATTTGGACCCGTTTCCCACAGAAAAAAAAAAAAACACAGGGAGCCACAAAACCCATTTGACATCTAAAATGAAGATAACACTGCATATATCGTTTTTTACCTTTATGGAAAGTATAGAAAAAACTGTAGTGTGTTGCATTTATGAAATCAATGAACTGCTACCGAGTAAACTAAATGTTATTTCTGCAGGCAAACAAAAATATTTTGAACAGTTTGAACAAACCTTAACAAAAAGACCCTGGGTTGAAGGTTACTTTCAAATAAAATGTTCAATGTCTAACTGAGTCCTCTTAGTATTCATGTCATCAAAATTTTAACATTTAAGTAAAGTTGGTCACATATTCACAGATTGGAGTTTCCCGAGTCAATAACTCCTGAGCTAAACGCTCTTACTACACAAATAACACCTCTTTACTATCGTAGTAATGTAGAGAGGCAGCTACTGTACAACCCAATTTTCCTCAAAATCTGCTTTCCTCCTTGGTGGACAAAATACACAAGTCTCTATGTGCAGACGACTGGGAGAGAGATTACAAGGGACCGTCTGCAAAGTGCAAAAACCCGAAAAGCGAAAACTAAAAAACAGTCAATAACTTCACTGTAATACACTGTACTGTGAAGTCAGGGCGTCACTAGGCCCTTTTTAGCGGGGCTTTAGCCCCCCTAAACTTCTGCCCAGCCCCCCTAAAAAATTATTTGATGAATTATTTTTTGATCGCTTCAGTCCCATTTAAAAACGCATTTGAAGCGGCGACAAGTTGCGTCATATTTCGGCTCCTCCCCTGAACTGAGTCTGCGTGGATTCAGCACGTTTTTCAATCCGCAGGGACGCCGAGCAGAGCGAACATCAGAGAGTACAAGGTGTGTGTGCTTTTATTGATGAATTGATGGATCTGCATCGGTGCAGTTCTTGTAATTGCAGTTTACTGGACCAATACACAGTTCGGGTTCTCATCCAATGCGTCTTCGCTGCGTTCAACTTCAGCCCTTATCACAGTGTGATAGTTGTTTTTTCATTTTTTTTACAGTGAGATACAGGGAATACAATGGAATAGTGGATTGCAATAAGGTTAGTAGTATACAACCCTACCCTGGGGGCTGAGCCCCCCTAAAATGAAAATTCTAGAATCGCCCCTGTGTGAAGTTATTGAAAAATCATAAAAATTATACAAAAAGACTTTTCTCCCAAATAAGTGTTGTAGTATAACTATCAGGACATCAGTGATGTGTGAGCTGGTGACAGTACAGTGTATTACAGTGAAGTTATTGACTGTTTTTTGTATTCGCTTTTCGGGTTTTTGCACTTTGCAGACGGTCCCTTGGAATCTGTCTCTCAGGTGATAGAGACTTGTGTATTTTGTCCACCACAGAGGAAAGCTGATTTTGAGAAAAACAAAATATGACGCATATTTTGAGCGACAAAAAAATTAAACACGGTTTATTTTAATGTTACAAGAGCATAATCTTAGAATTTCATTTTTTAAAACTAACTTAAATAAAATAAATTTAAATTAAATATTCATTTTCCAAATCTACAGGGAGCCGCAGCAGAGGGATGAAAGAGCCACTTGCGGCTCCGGGTTTCCGACCCCTGAGATATCCAAACAAACACGTCTCCATTCTGTAGATTGTATGTGTGGGTGCATGTGGTGTTCAACAAGAAGGCTACTTGAGTAACAGCTCCCCCTTGTGAGTGAGCGTATATAAAATATAAACCCTTGTAATGTCTGCCACTTGTGAGCATCAGCCACATGTTACTGTGCTCGGGGGGGATGTGCATGAGATTAGTTGAGATTAGTAAGATTAGTTGGGTGGTTTAATTAGTTCATTTATGTTCTTTCGTTCCACCTAAGTGGAAACTAAGAAGAACGAAATGCTGCTCAGTGGCAGGATAACAATGATGAAAGACACTGTAAGACCCCATGTGATGTGAATAATCAATATTTAATAGCAGTTTTAGGATTGTCTCTGAGTGTGTGTGTGTGTGTGTGTGTGTGTGTGTGTACCCAACTCCAGGTGATTATTTGTGACAGTCCTTCACAAACAAGAAGAGTCCTAAATATCACCAATGAATTTTTTTCAAGTCAAGAAACCTTTATTGTAATTTCGACCATATATACAGATGCAGTACATAGTGAAATGAAAAACAACGTTCCTCCAGGACCCTAAAGACCACGATGTAAAAATTAACCTGTCACGTAAACCTATTCAATTCAATTTATTTGTGTAGCGCAGTTAACAATTCACTTTGTCTCAAAGAAGCTTTACAGAAGTATAGAAACAGAAAAAATAAGAATAACAATAAATACATAAATTTAATGTTTAAAATTAATTTACTACACACGGTATCTCTAACATCTATCCCTAATGATCAAGCAGAATTTGCGAAGCAAGCCGAAGCGACGGTGGCAAGGAAAAACTCCCTGAGATGATATGAGGAAGAAACCTTGAGAGGAACCAGACTCAGAAAGGAAACCCATCCTCATTTGGGTGACACTGGACAGGAAATAATGTAAATGGAGATAATGTCCTTTCTACAACAGTTTCTAATTGTGTAACCAAGAGCTCCTGAGGAACTAATAGGTCAGCACAAACTCTGAGTTCACCACAGACCCAACACTAATTCCTTCCTGCCAATGTCTTCAAATGGTCGCTGATGAAGACCAGACCATACAGCTGACTGAGGCAACAATGGTTCAAAGAAGGCATAACAGTCTCCGGGCAGCCCCATCCACAGCAATCCCATGAGTCACTGGCTGACCATGTAGATCAATCATTGGACAGGTGACCACTGGATAACGAGACTCCAACCACTGGGAGAACGTTAGGATTTACAAAGTAGGTCCATAAGAAGAGATGATCCAAACAGAGACTTATGCAAACAGTGAAAGTAAGAGATAGTTAAACCAGACTGTGTGTTTTTTACTGCAAATAATGATGCTGTGCGTAGTAAACAGATGTAAACACACTGTTTTTTACTCTCCTTCCTGATTTTAAAAAAGTTTAGCTATTTTTGTCACTAAAACAACAAAGGATCACACCAAAAAACCCAACGGTGAAATCATTTCTTGATATCCCGTAGCCTACATTACAGTATGTAGAATACTTTACATATTTTTAGTATCTACTATGATAATACTTTACTATGACATCCACCATGCTACATTATTCAATAATAATCATCATCATAATCATTCTATAAGTGTTGAACTGAATATAGCCCTGTTTTAAATCGGGTGTTAAAGCCACATGCCAACTACTAGCGTAATATGGTGACATATTTTTCAGCATGTGGTTTGGAATGCAGCCACAGAATTTGTTGTTGTAGCAAAACACTTCTAGCTTTAACGGTCTTCAATATGTGCCAGAGATAGCCTTCTATGTTAACACACTAATAAAAATATAGCCTGTTAGGATGCCGATGACATCATATTATTACACTTTATGTGTCCAGATTTCAAGGATATGATTCATCTTGCAGCACCATGTCAACAGAGCTTCAATATCATCAGGATCACTGTGATAAACAAAAAGGTGTCAGGCATTGTGACATTACAGTACATGAGTCATAGACACAGGTGTAACACACACACACACACACACACACACACACACACAGGCTGTTGTGTTCAACTCCCTCATGAACCTCACGCATGCTGTGTCACATGACTTACACCCATATGCTTGTGACATTTGGAGTCTGGAGAAGTTCTTCCACTTCTGCACTGACATTAAGACAAGAAGCTACATGTGTACACACCCAAATGCATATAAATACTCACACACCTCTGGACTCTGAGCTTTGAGTAGGCCAACAAGAACAAAGACATGTCAAGTACATTTAAGTCTATTACTTTTTATTGTAAAATCACAATACGTTTTCTTTCACACTGTTAAATAATTGCTAAATGCTTCTATTCTTTTCTTTCTAGCATAATAAATATCTAATAATTTTATGTTGATAGTTGTGTGGATAGTGATGATGATGATCATTATGGTGAATTGACACTTTATAGACTTCATGTCAGTATTTTGAACCAATATGAAAATTTGGTACATTTCATAGTTTCATTCCATTACTCCATCTTTTATACTGTTTGTCCTATGCAGGGTTGTAGAGAGCCTGGAGTTTGGGACATCCCTGGACAGAGTGCCAACCCATCACAGGGCACAATCACACACCCACACACAATGGACAATTTGGAGATGCCAATCAGCCTACAATGCATGCATTTGGACAAAGAGGAAACCAGACAGGGTGTTAACATGGAGGTGCAAGGCAAACATGCTAACCACTTAACCACTGTGCCTCCCTTAAAAGATTTATTTTTTTATTCAATCCTAGTAGCCTAGAAACCAAGTCATTTGGTTTCAACTTATACATTTTGGTTTATTTTTAGTACATTTTCCTATATAACCCCCAACGTGACTACCTGCTGATAGCAGCACCAGTGAGAATTCAGCGCTACCTAGAGAGAGCAATGCAAGAGCGCTTTAGTCCATTAGTCCGTCCAGCTGTTACTCCATGCTCAAACAGAACAGGTTCCAAAGCTTCAATATTCCAGCTGATACCACCGTCAGCGGCATCACACTATCGTCTCATCTCAGAGACTGCTCACTGGCCAAGCCGAATCTCTGCCGCAACTCAGATCGGCTTTACGTCACTCGCATTACCTCTAAATTCGGATTTCTCATTAATATGACACTGGAAATGTTGCTGGAAAATGGTGAGCGAGAAAAGAAGCATTTTTGCTTCTAGGTGCTGTCCATGTTTACTTCAATTTGAGATGCTGACTTGTTGTTTTTTCCTCTTAAACAGCATTGTAACTGTACAAACTATGTCCTTATGTGACATCAGAGTGACAGATAAACACTAACTTCTTATTTTAATAGAGGAAATTTAGCACCAGCCAACAAATCACCAAACATTCCTGTATAAATATATGTAATGTGTTTCAGCATGGGTTTTTTTTTAACCCTCAGCCACCTAACTGTATGTTATTATTGTCCCGTTCTTCACTTGCGAGTTAGAAGCATCTCCAAAATGGATGATGGGGGAGAGAATACTATGGAATGTAATGATTGCACTTTACATGACTCTTGTTCTGAGTTTCTTGCTTCCTGTCCAACTGTCCAACCCACTAACCGAACTCTAAGAATAGATGAGGAATGTGTCTTCTTTCTCAGTTTAGCGTTGGATGTATTGTTTATACAGTAGCTCACCCACACGTACAATAACTATCTCTTTTTCAGTTATACTGTATGTTCAAGAATATGCTCAGAGAAACTAACAGTTTCTCAGCAAAGAATACATTGACAAATACATTTTATAGCCAGTGATTTGGGATGTAAACCAGTGACTGATTTAGAGATCTTCAGTATACAGATTTTGCTGAAAGGAATGTGAAGAAAGTGAAGGAAGGAATTTCAGCAATGTCCACTTTTGCAGTATAAAAACATCAATCATTTTGATGAAATGTTTACCTTGAGTACAATAACTCTACTAGAAGGTCTTGCGAAAGGTATTGACGTAAATGATGTCCAAGGAAAGCAAGTAAAGCTGCACACGTAGGCTATATGCCACTTCTTATGGCTCGAGGCAACATTATAATGAGACATGACTGCCAAGTAAATTAACAGTCCTGCTTTTAACTACTCAAGGTGATGGCTCTGGAATATCCATTTGTGCATTCGATTTCACTTCTTCCTGATACCTTCTCTACCATTTAAAATGTCTTCATTATCTAAGAATGATGAAATAATGACATTGAAATAAAAAAAAAAGGATATAGCAATAGGCTGCATGTTTTTTTAATTGGAATCATTTGCATGTGAAAATTAATTCTTTGTATCTTCATCCATTATGATCCATAATTGGTCTTTTTTCCCACCCTGTGCAATATTTCTGTGCAAAATTATTTGCATAATATTAATTAGCAAAATATTCTGTCATAAAAGCTGAGTTCAAGTGAACATCTGTGCTCTTTTTTCATTTGAAAAGTATAATAATATAATAATTGCCTGGGGGTCAACCGCATGTCTGTGACTACAGAGATGGCTAAACTTTCAAGAGATGTTTGCTTTAGGTCTCTTTTTATCTTAATTAACCTGCAAATACATAACTTCGCTTTCACTGCATTTAAATCACAGAAGTTTAACAATGTCCTATAGGTCAATAACTTCTTTACTTAGCGTTATAAGAAGGAGTTTGGTTTCTTTCTCTGTTTGGAGAGCTAAGCTATAGGACATCCAGCTGTAGGCTCTGGTTTTGGATCCAGGGAGAGTTGCCAAAGGGACACAAAACCCTCTTAAAGCATCTCAGAATTATGAGCATATATACACAACATTGCTCGCAAGTGCTGCCAGGTTGTCCAGTTGTGCCAGTATACAGTATACTGAGGGTTCAGCATGAACTTTTAGGAAGGAATAACTCCTAATCAGTAGAAGTAAAAAGAGAATGAGCAAGAGCCTGTGGCTAACATGTAGTTCGAACTGCATCAAATACCCCATCAGTAAGGAATAAAACAGCCATGACAGCCAAACGTTTATTATCATCCAATAACTATATTCATTTATACCAAAGCAATTCACCAATTCAAACAATTTTGTATTATTAATTAAAGCACACCTTATACTTTTATCTATTTTTACATGAAATGTTGTGGAACATTGTTGCATGAAATGACTAGTTATCACTAACGATATAGAGTGCTGCAGGAATGAGTTCCAGAAATGAGTCAGCATTTTTGCACTTCTTGCTCTGTCATCGTAAATTCAGTGGCTTTTCTAAATGGGTTTTTAGTTAAATGTCTGAAATAAAGTCTGCGGGAAATACAAGCACAAGAGATTTTTATGCTTTATTCTGCGATATAAAATACACCAGTAACACTCCACTAGTGATTTTTTTAAAGCTTGTACGTCTTGAAGAAGGCAGTTACTTACAAGTGACTAAACAGAACTATGAAGGTTGTCTGGGATATTCAACGTCATCACGCTAAAAAGGAAAACTCATCTACTACAGACTTGTGTTTATACTAATAACCAGTGTTGGGCAGTAACGCGTTACTAGTAACGCGTTACAGTAATGCAGTACAGTAACTAATACTCTAACGCATTACTTTATAAATAATGTAATAAAACGTTAAATAAACGTTACCGTTACCATATGGTGCGTTTGTCCGTTACTTTTATAAATGAATTCATTTTGGTTGAAGTGTAGCCTACAGTACAGACTAACCTGTTTACAGCAGCGACGCATTGTAGGATTGGTGGATGCCAACCACTGTAAACACGAAGACGCCGCACTGTGGGCGTGTTTTTGTTTATTCAAGTACTGTATGTGCTGCAGTAATGGCGAGTCAAGGCGAGAGCAAGACGAGTTTCTCAAAGTGGAAATATGCTCATTACTTCTCTTTAGTTGAGCATAAGGACAAAAACCTTTCAGTCAAATGTAAGCTGTGTCTTTCTGGTTCGAAGGTCCTATCTACTGTGATAAACAGCAACTCCAATCTGGTGGTAGAAACTACATGCCTCGACAAAGCTACAATAGAAGCTAACCCTCTGTCGGTGGACACACTCAAAGTGAGTCAAGCCCCTCCAGCCAAACAACAGTGACTAGATTTTAGATAGATTTTAGATTAGTTAGCCAGGGACAGATCAACAAACAGTTTTGTGTTTGTATAGACCATAACGCTTAAAAGGGCATTAATGGGAACATTAAAGAACATTCTTTAAAAAGTAACTAAAAATGACTTTTAACAGTAACGTGGTACTTTTTGGTGTAAGTAATCAACAAAGTAATTGAGTTACTTTTTGAATGAAGTAACTAGTAACGGTAACTAGTTACTATTTCTTAGTAACTAGCACAACACTGCTAATAACCCAATGTTGTTGGAAGCTTAGTGGTGATATTGAAGTCATATGACTTCAGATGTAGCTTTTTCTTCTTCTGGTGATTAATTTAAGGCTTAAAAATTCATAAATATTGTGTTCCATTTGTGAAAATGTGCAAGAATGATAAACCTTTGTTGGATGAAGAGCTTATTTTCTGCAATAATCCAAAAGCCAGTGGAAAAAAAATCCTATTGGATTTTTGTCAAGAGGCCCAAGGTGATGCTGGCTTCCAGGTTGGCCTACAAAAATACATTGTCTGTCATCTCTGCAAACCTCTATCACAGTTATAGTCAGTCATCCCCAAGCAAGTTTCTCATAAAGTTAATAAAACAACAAAATGTAACTTTTACAGAGGAACAGCAAAGCCTTCCATTCTGAGGACTGTATGCTGGAAAATTTACAGCATACTGTATACTCAGATCATGACAAAGTGCTGCCAAAGGAAAGTCCTTCCATAAATGTTAAATAAAGTCTTCATCATAAAATTTCACATATTTTAAAAATACTTTAGGGCATGTGACTTACAATTCCATGTTTTAACTGTTACTGTATAAATTATATAACAAGCCTTACTACCAGCACTACTTACTGTCAAGACACATAGATAAAACCTGGACAAACGCTCAGTTCATCCAAAAATTAAGATATGGTTTCTGAAATGCGTACAACAAAGCTATTAGTTTGTTAAACTGCAGTGCTGTTTTGTATAAATAAAACATAAATCTTTTTTTTTTTTCTGATGTACCTTCATTGGCCTTCATAAGCATTAAATGACTAGTTTAGGTTATAACTTTCTGTCCAAACCTGCATGATGATGAAAGATTTATGAAACTCCTTGTGTTGTCATGTGAAAGAATGAAGACAGAAGTAGCCTCAGGTCATTATTATTTTATTTTTACTAATTAATAATTTATAGAGAAATCTTCTATATGGTATCCATACCTCATCCACTCCTTTCATTAACGGTGATTATAAGAAGCAGACTTATTGATGAACTATGTTTAGTCTTAAAATATTAATAACACTGCAAGAAAAGACCAAGATTACCCTTTTATATTCCAGTCAAAAGGGTTAAAGTAATAATCTAGTTTTAGGGGACGATCCTTTCTTTCCCCTAAACTCTCAGTTCTTCAGACGTTGTCTTCTTGAGCTACCTTAATGCTGCAGTCTGGCTTTTAAACAGAAACAGGAAAATACATAATGCTGATTATTTATTCCTGTTAAACAACAGCCAATAAAAATGTGAACTTTTTTTACCGTCATTAAGCCACTATTACTTTGCAAAACATTATTTTACATTTCATATATTAAGAAATCCAGCATCTTTACAAACTAACCATAACCGGTAATCCATATATATACTGTAAATAAGACTTGTTCAAGGGTATATAAGTGCTTTATCATCCTATACCATAAACATATTCGATAGAAGATACTGTATGTGCAGAATCTTTAACAAAGAGGTATTGTCATAAACTCGCTAGCAATGTTTCAGAAAGGATCTGTGCAGTTCTTTAGCTTTAGATTTCCTCCAAATGTCTGATATTAAACAGTTATTTTATTCAAACAGTATGTATATATGAATATATTTTTATATACGTACACATAGCAGTCTCTCCAGGATTCTGCAGTTTTTTAGTGATTTTTATAGCCAACAAAATGCTTGATTTGTGGAGTTTTCTGTGCTTTTTCTGCAGAAAATTGCTTGAATTAGTAAAATTGCAATCACAGAATTCTTCTTTTAAAATCCTACTAGTGAAAACACACATATGTAATTACTTTCTGTGAAAGCTGTACTCATGTTTGATGCATGTGAATGGGAGAGGGTTTTGGCTGAATGTGTGTGTGTGTGTGTGTGTGTGTGTGTGTGTGTGTGTGTGTGTGTGTGTGTCACACAATGTATCTTGGCTCAGATCTACAGAAAATCCGCTGTAATTTTTCAAGCTCCTCTAAATATCACAGAGTTTGCTTGATTTTGTATTCATTTCAGTGATCATAAAATTTTGGAGAGACTGGCAAACAATTATTCTAAGTGAACCTTGAAAGCATTTCACTCTTAAATCATATCCACTAATAATATCCTGTCTGAAATGTTTTAATGTTGTGTGGTTTATTTTTACTCTGTGTTCACTGTGTCTGAGGCAGAGATAAACATTAGCTTCATGGCTCACAAAGTGGAACTGCATTCCTCTGTCAATTTGGAGGTAACAAGTTCTTCCTCATTTCCCCTTGAGACCATTTTCTCTTTTTTTATTTCCTTCACTAAGCTGCCAGTCATATACTGCAAGGTTTAGTGGAGAAAGGGTCAGTATTAATCTATTTGTGGGAAAATATTGCCAATAAACCTGCTTAAATTGTCATGGATTAACCCACCTCTGCTCATTATATCGAGGTCTTCTCATGGGAGCGGAAAATCTGACCTAAGACAGGGATAATTTGAGGTGCTGAAGGAGTCCAAGTGAGTTATATTCTTATCTAATTGGCACTGGGCAGCCTACACCATCCCTCAAGGTTCAGCTTGGAGGCACTGCAGCAACTTCAGAGAACTGCATGAATCTTGAACAAAATAACAGCATGCAGAGCATGTGAGACTGGTACTGCATTTATCTACATCTTATTCTTATGGTGGTGGATTTAAAAGAAAAAATAACTTTTACAGGATTACAAATTGGATACACGGGACACTAGGCTTTTTTTGTAGCAGCACTTTGTGTCTATCATACACAGAATTGCTTTCACTCCCTGTCCTCTGTATTAATTACTCAACTGAGCTTATCTTACATGATTCTTAAAGGCCCTGAGATCATATTTTTCCATATTTTGAAGTTTTATGAACATTAAGTGAAACTGTTGATCTGCGTCTACAGGATTTAATGAACTGTGTATTTAAATTGTGTGTGTGTGTGTGTGTGTGTATAGCTTGTTAGAAATTCAGAGGAAGGAAGATGTTCAAGAATGGTCATTATAGTGCATGCAGGTGATCCCCAATGTCAGGAGTTGAGTTGGTGATGGTGTCTCAGTGGGTGATGTCTCATCTAATGGACCAGAGACTGTGGGTTTCTCAGAGAAAGAGAGACATTGAAACAAGTTGAGAGGTGATACTGACAGGGTAATTCAGGGTTCCCGCGGGGTCTTAAAAAGTCTTAAAAGCATTGAATTTATTAATTTGGAAATAATACTTTAAAAAGTCTTGAATTTTGATGTTTGGGTCTTAAAAATTGTGCTGTATGTAACTTCTCCATATTGTAATTTTCCTCAAAAGTTTCATTTGTCAACCACGATTATTTAGATTAAATGACGTAGTATAAAAGAGTGGCGGAACCAATAATTGAGAACGCAACGCAGCCCCGGGTCACCGTACAAAATACTGCGAACACGTGATGCCAAAGGAAGATCACGCGCTATGACACCACAGACATAGACTACAACACAACACAACACAACACAACAAGCAAAGGAGAAGCGCGAGGAATCAATGAAAATCTCAGCATTCCACAGGAAAGGTTGACTGACGTAGTGTTAATTTCGTCAGACGAGACGAGACGAAATATGTTCGTCAACAACCTAAAATCTCTCTTCATTTTTGTCTACAATTGTCTCTGCTTTTTCATCAGCTGTTACGCCTTTAAAATATTCAGCACGAGTTCGCGGCTTCGCTGTTCGCTGTTGCTCAAGTTACAGGTCCGCGAAGCGGATCCCGCTTATTATATTGCTACCTACCAAATAAATCGATACTTTGACTCAAAATGATGATTTAAAAAGGAGTTTATTGATTTAAAAACGATTGTATTGCTTCCTCTAAAGAAAATAGTGCGCTCCGTCTCTACGGTTAGAATCCTGTGTGTCCATGGCAACGCTCTGTTTTTCATGGCAACGGTGTATTATAGTTCGCAGCGGTCTGTTATCAAGAAATAAAATAGTGTGTGTGTAGAAAGAATTCGTCCACATGCCGCTCAAATAAATAAATTAATTAATTAATAGTCCTCCGTCTAGGCAGGCTTTTTGTGTTAAATTCTATTTCCTGTCGCTGCACAGGCTCTTTTATTGTACATGACAGCTTATGTCCCGATGACCGGTCTTTGCATTACGATTAAAAGCAGTATCAATAAAGTAAAAAATGTGATGTGCAGTCAAGTCCGAGTGTATGATACTTCTCACTGATACTTTTGTGATTCGTGGAGACAAGTTCGTGGAAATTCGTGGAGTTTTGACAAGTTTTATAGCCTTGATATTGTTTCTTATTCAAAAGTGATGACAGAAAAAACTCAGCACCCCCAAACCTCTTCCCACGCCCCTGTCACAATCACATCATAATCAAAATGAATAATTAGGCTTAAAAACAAATGTATATGTAAGGGAATCAAGTTTAACAATTACATGTAATATTGCTCCAAATATCATCAATAATGGTGTGTGCAATACCATGTACAACTTGTATTAAGTTGGTAATTTATATATATACCTACAGTTTTGATCTTAGGCTTTTCATTAAGTTATTTATTTTCACTATAACACTTGTGTTCCTGATATTATTGCATTTAATGAGGCCTCATTATTATGTGGACAAGCTACAATTTTTTGACTAAAACTAGACTAAAATTAAAAGACTTTTAGTCGGCTAAAACCTGACTAACAAAAAAGATATGTGAATGACTAAATATGACTAAAACTAACAAGGACATTTGGCACAAGACTAAGACTAAATTAAAAATAGGTGACAAAATTAACACTAGACTGACGCACGCAGTTATATTTTTAAAGTTTGTTTTTACATTAACTAGCTACCAATTTCATTCTGAGGTTATGGGGAAATGTAAATTTTATGAAGCGTGGCTGGATCAAAACTCTTTTCGTCATTGGTTAAAACCAGTGGACAACAACGTTTTTGAGGCCTTTTGCACCATATGCAAAAAAAGGATTCAGCTAAGTACAATGGGAATGAAGGCATTAGAGTCTCATGCCAAGTTGTCCAAGCACATTAACGCTCTCAATGGACAAAATCAAACTCCTTCCATCGCCTGCGTGTTTCAACCAACTAATGTTAGCCAGCTATCTGCTAATGTGCCTGAAGTGACAACAAGAGTTTAGCCAGCTTGCTGCTTGCGCTGCGGACCCTCCAGCTATGGCCGCAACTAGAGTGGATCTGCGCACAGCTTGTGGGTCCACACCAACACTGACCTGATCTCCAGGTCCAACCTCTTGCGAAGAGGCCATAAGGAGAAGTTGACGGAACTGGCTGTCCTTGATAAAGACATTGCTGCCCTGAGTGAAGAGCTAAGGAGTTGACTGTGTTTCTTAATTTAATTTAATTTATTGTTGAGTTCTGATTTCCAATGTTTATTGTTCAGGGGTCTCTCAGTTCCCCATATTCCCAGCATGGAATAAGTAGCTAGCTCATGTTAAAAAACAACTTAACATTGTTCGGCAAACTTTCTTGTGGCCTACTGAAATGTTTTTATTTTTCACACTGCTTGGCTTATCTTTTACCCATTCCACATTTGAAAAATAAATGAACACAAGTTCAAGGATTTTGTTTTTCTTTGCTGGTAGGGACGTGAAATAGGTATTAATTTTTTATTTAAATGGTCTTAAAATGGTCTTAAAAAGACTTGAATTTAACTTGAGGAAACCTGTAGGAACCCTGTAATTGCAGCTCCTTATTTATGTGATGAAACATTCTAAAAGAGATACTGAATGCTAGACTGGCTTGGATGCTCAAGACAAATGATTTTAATACAGCTTTTAACAGTGATAAGATCAATATGAGTGATTTTACATACTGTAAATCCCACCAGGATTTATCTGGCAGTTCTTTCCTTAACCACTACGATAATTGCAGTAATGGCTCTGGGTTACTGAAGGTTGGGGGTTCAACCTCCAGTGCTGCCAATGTTGATCACTTGAACAATGCCCTTAACCCTCTTTGCTCCAAGGCTACCGTATCATGACTCACCCTGCGCTCAGACCCCAACTTCCTAACAAGTTGGAATATGCAAAAAAGTATTTCATTGTGTTGTAATATTGTTTTTTTCTGTCTACTCCCTAATCAGGTCAACACAACAGATAATCTGATATGCACATTTTTGATTTTGGCACAGATTTTATGCCAGATGTCCTTCATGATGCAACTCTCCCATTTTATCTAGGTTTGAGACCAGCGCTGAAATTTAACCCCTGGAACTGTGCTGTAGTGTATACTTGACAAATAAATGCTGCTTCTAAGTGTGTAGTGTAAGCTACTGTACGAAACCTCCATAATCCTTTTTACGATAAGAAAGCCGAGCATGTGTGCTGGACCACTAGAAGGCCACACCATGTCAATCAATTTCCTTTTAATTCTGTAAAGTGCTTGCAATTTGAAACTTAAAACAGGAACTAGAAGACAGATCACAGAAAAAAAGAGAAAAGCCGATGTCTAAAACTGGTAGTAACTGAATTTGTAATGCTATTTTGAATATAATGCTAATATTCCCTTGTTAACTGTTGTTTTTATTTATTTTACAAGGAGGTACAAAATGTATGCTTCTTTTGCAGGACTCTGACTCGGGGATCAAGAAGGTATTCGTTCTGGCTAAGACATACAATCATTTCTTTTAACATCTGATATAAGTGGAATGGAAGTCCTGTATAGAGCAGGTGAATGCGTACTTACTATGCAGTGTGTGACAAGATGGACAATCTGTTCTGGACACTTCAAAGTATTTCACATGCACATTTAAATGTCAGTGACGTGACTAAATATTTTTAAGCTTAGTTAGTTAGGATGGTGATAACCTAGTTATATATATTTTCATCTAATGATTGAATTGAACCTAGAATTTGTCAGAGAACGAATGTCTTCATGAATAAAAAGTCCCAAATGCCAAATGGCTAAATAAAAATAGTTTTATTAAACATAACAAACAAAACAGAACCAAAACTGGGAAACACCGGGGGGAAAAGAAAACCAACAGTCAGAAAAACAAGGCAGACCACGAAGACGTTATAGACACAAAACAAAGACGAGGAATCCGAATAAATACGGAAGACAATAAGACACATAAGGGACAGGTTTTCTGAGGCAGACAGGAAAAGACAAGGGCGGGGAAGACACGTGAACACAAAACGTAAACCAAAGGCACATGGCAAAAGATCCTGCTAGATCTTGACAGCAAGGTTTGCTCCCACAGTCCAAAGGCATGTGTTGTAAGGTGTTTTGCATTTCTGCAAATTGTCTGTTGTGTGTGCGGATGTCCCTGTGGTCCATGCACATGAATTTCAAAACTGGCAATGTAAAAAATGAACAAAATATCTGCAACATTTTAGCATACTGATGTCAAGATAGATAACCTGAAATGCTCACTTCAATAACCCATTGTATGTATTCCTATTAAACCATGGGATGTCACTGCCAACTAACAAACAACAGACAGCACAAACTCCAGTCCCTAAGGCTACGTTCACACGGCAAGTCTTAATGCTCAATTAGGATATTTTGCTCAGATCTGATTTTTTTTTTTGTTTGGCTGTTCACATTACCTTTTAAAATGTGGCCTATATCAGATACCAGTGTGAACTGTTTGCTGTTTCGAACTGACCCGCATGCGCAAACAAACAATAACAATGACGTCACACGCAGCACGCCGTTGCGCTAAAGTTGGCGAGGTTATGGAGGAAGTAAGCATTTTCGCTTTTCTTTCTAAATGTTTGTGTAATGGCAGCACAGAGACGCAGTGTTTTGAAAATTTTCGGATGTCGA
The DNA here is from genome assembly GCF_030014155.1 of Tachysurus vachellii. NCBI lineage: Eukaryota > Metazoa > Chordata > Actinopteri > Siluriformes > Bagridae > Tachysurus > Tachysurus vachellii. Next base: position 7,246,960 of record NC_083474.1, read on the forward strand.
GGGCAACTTTTGATTATTTGATCCATTTTGTAGGCGTAGTCACGTTTGTGTGCGTACTCACCGGCGCATAATTGTGACGAATGTCCATGTAGATTGACGTAAAAGTCGCATCAAATCCGCCTTGGCTGTTCACACTGCAGCCACATTGGAAAAAATCAGATTTGGGTCTGATTCAGGACCACATATGGAAGTGGTCTGAATCTGATTTGAAAAAATCAGATCTGGGCTAGATTTGAGTGTTCACACTACTCCTGAAGAAGTCTGACCTGCTCACTTTTGGGCCACTTTTACCTGCAGTGTGAACGTGGCCTAAGATCCTCACCAAGCTAAAAAAAAAAACCCCTACACCTTGAATCCTTGTTCACGGTGTAGTGATTACTAATACACACCTGTTCCCAATTACACTAATCCCTTCAAATAATCCAGGCATTCTCCTGGTCTTTGCAGTGGTTCTGTCCTGATTTCTGACCGGATAACATTGTAATTTTGACTCAGTTATAGTTGTATAATTTGAGATTGCCCCAGACTAGTATACTCTGTTTGTAGCTCGCCTGACCCTGCCTGCTTTCAGTTGCTCTCAGTTTGCATCACCCTTTGATTGTCTGCTTTGATCTTTTTAATAAACCAGCATCTGCATTCAAACCCTGGGAGATCTCTTGACAGTGCTGAATCTGTGGCAATATGTTTTTTTTTTTGTATACAATCTGCAAACTGAATTTCTTACAGCAGAAAAATACACCAAAACAGCCATACAGTATAATTAAAACCACCTGCCTGATATACTATATTGTAGGTCTCTATGTGCTGCCAAAACAGCTCTGGGTCATCAAGGCATGGACTCTACAAGACATCTGAAGGTGTGCTGTGGCATCTGGTACCGAGACCCAAGCCGAGACCGAGATTTTTTAAGCTCTGTACATAGGTTGTGAGGTGGAGCTTCTATGGAACAGACTTAAATACTAAATCAGATTGAAGTTAGGAAAATCTGGAGGCAAGTCAACACCTTGAACCCTTTGTCATGCTTCTCAAACCATTCCTGAACACTTTTTGCAGTGTGCCAGCAAGCATTCTCCTGGAAAGAGCGACCAATAGCATTAGGGAATACTGTTGCCATAATGGGGTATACTTGCTCTGCAACAAGGGTTAGTTAGGTGGTTAGTTACATCAACCTAGTGAGCCAGCATTAATGTAGTCAGTGTTAGAGATTTAAGCATTTATGTACGTCGCTCTGGATAAGGGCGTCTGACAAATGCTGTAAATGTAAATGTAAATGTAAATATGTCAAAGTTGCATTTACCCAAGATTTCCCAGCAGAACATTACAGAGAACGTCACACTGCATCTGATGCCTTCTTCCCATAGTGCATCTGGGTGCCATTCCCCTGTCACTGGTTCACTGGTTGTCCTTCCTTGGACCACATTTGGTAAGTATTAATCATTGCATACCGAACTCCCCATAAAACCTGGCTGTTCTGGAGATTCTCTGATGCATCATCTGACCATCAAAATTTGGCTTTTGTTAATTCCTCTCAAATCTTTATGCTTGAAATGTTTTTTTCTGCTTTCAACACCTCAACTTTGAGAACTAGCTGTTCATTTGGTCATACAGTGATTCATTTAATATTATGGCTGATTAGAGTAGCTCTAAAATGTTTCACAGGGTTTTTTAACACTTAGATTGGGAGACGGACGGACGGTTGAAAAATTAAATAGCAAATTTGTCATGATGCATATGAAATCCATTTTGCCAACAAATCAGTGGTGCCAAGAGTATGTAATGGTACGATCCTCGGGTCCATGTCTGTGTGTCTGTCTATCTAAACTGGCTACGCCAACTTGCCCTGAGGTGTGAATGCGTGAATGGACAGGCAGTGCATCCCAAATGAATTTACACCTCATACACCTTTTCAGGATAAACTCTGAATCCATAACGGATCCACCCTGATTGAATGGTTACTGTAGATGAACGAATAAAGCTCCTTAAATGTACATTGTTAACATGGAATTTGGGCAATAATAAGCTTTCTGAATATCAGCACACATTGTACATTAGAATATTTTCAGTTTTTCCAAAAGGTAAACTGAAAGCACTAAAAAGCTCATGAGCTTGCGAATTGCGAGTTTAGAGGATGGCCACCTTTTCATCCAGATGAAAGCCACTTGAGTACCTTCAAATAGGAGCTGAGGTAAATAATTCCCTTTGATATCCATGTCTCAGTGGCTCTTTGTTATGGATTTTACCTCATAGCATTTTGGATGTTGTCCACAGTTTTAAAATTTCCTTGTTCAAATACACAGGTTCTGTATTAAAGCAAAACATGACCCTGAGGAACAGGAGCTCTTTAGGATTCTGGTAGTATAATTGGATTCGGTTTTGAACACGGTTGTAATGCTACAGTAGCTTGTTTCACATCCATAAACATTAAAAAATACAGTTTTGAAACCCTTGATTTGCAAATGAAAGGGCAACCATCACAATCCAACAGGTTGTAATAGAATTGAAAAAAAAAAAAAAAAAAGATATTTTACTTAGATGACGCACTTTATAGTGATGACAAAAGAAAACATATTTGGTTTTATATTTTGGGATCCAGTGGTGTGTCCTAGTGGAGTCTTCTCTGTGAAATGATAAACCCAGTGAAACATCTTATTGAGGTTTTATTTATAAGCACTCTTGGTGCATTACTTGGCCAATCAGATTAAAGGACCGGAAGTAGCTTGTGTTAAATTGTCGACATGTCTCAAAATATAAGGAAAGCGTATTGTAATCATTCATAATGTAATCATTCTATAACTTTATTTACACTGATACACATCTTTGGCTTGTCTTTAAATAAGTGAATTTTAAATATTAAGTTCATTGACTGCTTTTGTCAGAGCAATGCTTATATATACACAATTATATCACTATGAACCAATAAAACTAATAAGGATCAGTACTGACATTGCAATATTTCATTTGGCAAGACACATTTATCCAAGTCACCCTACAAATGAGGCAAAATTCAAACCAGTCTTCGAGTATGCATGAGGAGTTGACATGTTGAGGGTTTACGGCACATGAATAAATGACGAAACCTTTTTGGATGCGCTAACTTCCAGACCTTTCTGGTGTAAACAAGTCACATCATGTCAAATCCATCAAAATTCATATAAGAATTCACATCACGTAATAAACAATATAAAGGTTTCAATTCTTAGGTTGATACCAGGTGCGAAGTGCAATAGTGGGATGCAGGACACAAGTTTGTGTGCTCTGCATTGCACATATTCAAGGTGATCCATGAATTGTCATCAGAATATATAGCTGGTTCCAAAATAGATTAGATTAGATTAGATTAGATTCAACTTTATTGTCATTACACATGTACAAGTACAAGGCAACGAAATGCAGTTTAGGTCTAACTACTGTAGAGTGCAATAGTAGCAAGTGCAGGATATACAGTTTTTTACAGGATTTAAATAAGTTAAATAAAGTGGTAATATGGAAGGGATTTACAGATGTGTATGTACATGTACTATGAACATAATATACAGATATACAGATTTACAGAAGGATATGTGCTGTAACAAAATATATGGCTATTACTATAAACAGTAATTTACAGATATGTATGTTCTATGAATATAATGTACAGATGAATATCAGTGTTGTAATGTAACGGAGTACAAATACTTCGTTACTGTACTTAAGTAGAAATTTCACGTATCTGTATCTTCGCTATTTAAATTTATGTCAACTTTCACTTTTACTCCACTACATTTTCTAGATAAAATGTATACTTTTACTCCGCTATATTTCCACTAAGCATCTTCGTTACTCGTTACTACAAAATAAAAAAAATAATAAAATTGCGACTGCAATAAGGGAGGTTTGGCGAATCACTGCTCCTAGATTGCATTACGCAGCTCCGCACGCTCTATTTCAGCGTAATGTTGCCAAAAGGAGGCGGAAGCACAACTGAACCCGAGCCACAACAGAGCCACAATTTTTACTGTGTTACCACAAAGAGCCACATCATACACTTGGGCACACATGATCATCACCTTTTTTCCCTGCCATTTTGAGAGCGAACTTGACACACATTGTTTACTCAAATGATCTTGCTCCTACTGGGAAACTTTGAGGTATTTTCATCCCACTCACATGCGTGTTTGATGAAAATACCGTATTTAACTCAAGCGAAGCGAACACGCACAATAAAAAGACACACAAACTTTGATATGAACGTAAGAGACGCATGAAATCGCGCAAAGAGCCGCGTGCGGCTCGGGAGCCGCGGTTTAGCCACCCCTGTGGTAGAAGACCACCCCGACGATAGTGGTGAACAGGGTGAAGAAGATATAACGTTATACTGTACACCTGTGTCCATATTTGCAAGAAATGTTTCTGTACATTGGAATTATGCCTACCGAAAATCACTGAAATTTTACTTTTTACGTTTACTTCAAATACTTAAGTACATTAAATATCAGAAAATGACTTTTGATACTTAAGTACAGTAAATATCAGATACTTTAAGACTTTTACTTGAGTAATATTCTAAAAGGTGACTTTCACTTCTTCCAAAGTCTTTTTCTAGTACGATACTTGTACTTTTACTCAAGTATATTGCTTTCTAGTACTTTATACAACACTGATGAATATATATGTTCTATGAACATAATATATAGACAGAGGTGATACTCTATACTCTACCCACCTCTATGGACTGTTACATAAAACTATGCTAATTTGCACACTTGCTCTTCTTTTTTTTTTTTTTTTGCATTGCTGCTCACCATTGCCTTACTATTGTATATACCCACCTGATTTCTGTTCATAGTAACAGCAATATATTATATTATGTTCATAGTACATATCCTCCTGTATATTTTGGTTTATAGTAATAATATTATATTTTGTTTATAGCACACACCCTTCTGTAAATTTTAGTTTATAGCAATAGACATCTATATACAGAGGTGGGTAGAGTATCCAAAATCTGTACTCAAGTAAAAGTACAAGTACTTATGGAAATATTTACTCAAGTAAGAGTAAAAGTAACAATCTTAATAGTTACTTGAGTAAGAGTAAAAAAGTATCCGATGAAAAAACTACTCAAGTAGTTAGTTACTAGTTACTTCTCATCTGATGGATATGAAGCAAAAACCCTGATTTTCAAACTACTTGGAGAGCTTTCACACACCTCTCCTTAAAAGTCTCTTTATTCTGCTAATGTAAAACACAGGTTATATATATATATAAAATGTGATTAATGGTTTAATGATGTAAATGAATGATGTGCTGCGCTAACCTGCTCTTCCTTTTAAGATTAATTTAGTTTATTCTTACATTTGTTACATTTTATAAGTAAGTACATGTATCCTTTAGGTAGGGATAAAACAAAATATAATCCCGTTTTTTTATTTTGTACTGTATATGTTCTACACTTTATTGGAAAAAATAACTTAAGTGAGATGTCAGGATTTGCGTATAAATGCAAAACATCTTACAGCATGCAATTCAATTTATTTTGTGGAACATGGATATGAAAATGCAGACGCTTCTAATGAACGTTTGTTCATGAACATGTTGTTTGTAGGGTTCACAGTATTGCACGAGAACGTATATGAGGGAAAACATTCAGAGAATGTGTGAAATGTAGTATTACGTTAAGGTCAAAGTGCCCATAGTTACCAAATTACCATCAAATAGGCATAATTTTGACGCTTACCGCTACGTGTTTTTTTTTAGGTTGGAGCTGGAATTCTTGTAAGCTGCAATGTCTGTTTGTTTTGGTGCCCACAGAATGCATCGCATTCTAAAGCTATTTTTTTACATCTTGGAGTGAAATATAATTAATTTGAGGCCACGGGTGATCTGCCTTTGATAAAGCGCAAACGTCTTCCTCTGCTTCAGCCATCATCTTCCAACTAAAGGCGTGCTAAACTTTAGCGGGAGATGTGCAGCATAAGTCCCGCGAGACTTGTCATATAAACTAATTATTATGTATTAAATCTCATATTTATTACCATTTGAGTAACGGAGGAACGCCGCCGATTGTAGCGAAGTAAAAGTAAAGTTTTTCCACTAAAAATCTACTTGAGTAAGAGTAAAAGTATGCATCTTTAATTATACTCAAAAAGTACAAGTTACCCAAAAAATGTACTCAAGTAAATGTAACGAAGTAAATGTAATTCGTTATTACCCTCCTCTGACAGTCCATTAGTGCAATAATGAATTGTGGGGTGAGAAATGAGCAAAGGTGATCATAAGTTTTTGTGTAGACAGTCCATTAGTGAAATAGCGAAGTGTGTGGTGTGTGTGGGTGTGTGTGTGTGTGTGTGTGTGTGTGGGGGGGGGGGGGCAGTAGAATGAAGGACAGTAGGATCAGCGAGGGGCAGAGTTCAATAAAGAGACAGCTCTAGGAAAAAAGCTTTTTTTTTTTATTCGGCTGGTCCTGGTCCGGAGGCACCTGAAACGCCTGCCGGAGGGCAGAAGTGACAACAGTCTATGGGTGGGATGAGAGGAGTCCTTAAGAATGGCAGACAGCAACAAACTAAGATATTCTATTCAAAGATTGAGAAACCAAGAACTACAGACAAAACAGAAATTGGAAAATAAGGCTTTACAATCAGAAAAAAGGAGAAGGGTGTAAACATATAAACTAATTAGTGGCTAAACACAGAACAGGTGCACACATTTGGGAAACAATCCAATGACAGCGCTGGGCTAGAGACAAGACTAGAACCAAAACAAAGGCACATGGCAAGACAAACAAAACCAGATGGATGACAAAGAACAAGCGCAGACAGCACTTGCCAGGTTGGGAACCCAGAAGGGGAAGTTTGTGACACCAGGAACATGTTTTGGCTTGAATTTTATGTTATCCAGAAAAAAATGTGAACTCACTATGACTACTGGTTGAATTCTAACCTCAGTCACATAACCATGATTGTTACTTCTTTCTTTGTAAAAGGTCATTTTTAAAACAGGTTTTAATGCCTACACAATGAGTTAGCAACTTATCAAAAGATTTTTGTTATAAAAGAATGTAGCTTTCGTTCATGATGTGATTGAGGAAAGGATGCGTAAGCACATGGTGGGCAACTGCTGTTCCTGTTTCCCTCAGCAGAGGATGTCAACCCTTAAATGAGATTCTGCATTTCTAGCTGACCTTGGTATCTTTTCTTTTTCCAGTAAATACCAGCTGGCATAGTGCACATGCTGCACTGAATCCATCTGTTATACCCTTCTTCTACTGTAAAGGTTTGAGTATGAAGGAAGATCAAAAGTTTATAAACGTACCAATCCGTCCGTGTGTCAATTAGCTACGCAGGATAGTTTCATTGCATTAAGGTGTTAAGAGAAATGATCTTATTAATCATTTGTTATTTTTAGGTTTTTGTTCCTAAATCATTCCTTTAGTCACCCATTATCCTGGGACCCATGAACACGTTCAACCACATCATGAGGAAGACGACGTAAGAGAAATAAAAGTCTCAAAGATCACAGATTTAGAATTGCACAGATTAATGATTACTTATAGTGATTGTTGAGTTTTGACTTGAACCATCACATTTCACCAATTTTTTTTAACAAGCTGTTTGGAAACATCGCAAGAAAGACCTTTAGCCTTCTACTAAAATTTTAGCCCTTCATTTGCATCTGTTGTGGTCAGATGAGCCTGAAATTGAAATTTTGTGCCCTGCACAAAGTCAGCAAGAAGACAACAAAGAAGAAAAAGCACCCAATTCCCAATGTGTGTTATGAGTGTGGATCATTTATGCTTTGGGGATGTTTTATGTCCAGTGATTCAGGGGCTTTTATGAAGATTGATGGCATCATGAATTCTGCTAAGCACCATGATATTGCAACTAAAAACCTGATTGAATTTCGACCTTGGTCATAGCTAGAGCTTTTAACAGATGATGAACAAAACATACTTCTAAATCAACATAGAAATGAATAGAGAAAAAAAATTATCTACTGTACTGTATGTTTTGCAATGATTAAATCAGTCTCTGGATTTGATCACTACAGAGCATTTGGTCTGAATTAAAAAAGTACGTCCATCTTGACAAACCTACCAATATAAAGGAGCTTAAAAATATTCTGCATAATGAAGTAAAGCAGAATCCCTCTACATGTGTCTCTAAGCTGGTTAGGCTTTACTGGAAGAACTGTTTCACTTGTATGAGAAATTCATGTGTGTGTCTATAAACAGTGTGTGAATGTGTGTGTAAGTTTCGTATGAGTATGTGCAAGAAAAGGCTGAAATAATGACCCTCGTAAAAGATATTTTGTCTTCTTCTGGATCATTAAATTACTGAATTCTGATGTAATAAAATAGCTTTAGTTTTAACCCAGTACAATAGCATTCCATCAGCTAGAAAATTAATCAGGACACTGTTGGCTCTCATTGTGAGATTTTTTTTGTCTATTGATGTCACCTTAAACAACATTTTAGTGGTCACAGAACACCCACAGAACACAGTCACTTCATGTGTTTTCTCTGATCCGATAGCTATCTCACTCACTCACTCACTCATTTTCTACCGCTTATCCGAACTACATCGGGTGACGGGGAGCCTGTGCCTATCTCAGGTGTCATCGGGCATCAAGGCAGGATACACCCTGGACGGAGTGCCAACGCATCGCAGGGCACACACACACACACTCTCATCATTCACTCATGCAATCACACACTATGGACAATTTTTCCAGAGATGCCAATCAACCTACCATGCATGTCTTTGTACCGGGGGACGAAACCGGAGCACCCGGAGGAAACCCCCGAGGAACGGGGAGAACATGCAAACTCCACACACACAAGGTGGAGGTGGGAATCGAACCCCCAACCCTGGAGGTGTGAGGCGAACGTGCTAACCACTAAGCCACCATGCCCCCTCCCGATAGCTATCTGATTTGTTAAAACTGTTCCATTTACATTTGTCCACATAAATGCGTCTTGGCGAATCGGATATCAATCTGATCTTTCTACTCCCGCCCAAAACGCTAATATATTTTACCTCATTTCCAGGGTAATTGAAATAGAACACGCTTTGGTGTATGCAGTTTCCAGAATGCAATAAAAAAAAAACTTGTTACGACGGTTATGCTACAAAAAACAGCATTTACTGTTTGCTGCATTTTCACTGGAGGCAGCAGTGCATTTTAAGACCCAACGAGACACCTGGGTGAAAGATCACTTGCGAGTGGCTTATTTCCGTTTGGGAGGAGTATAGCGCTGACGTATGTGGTTTGAACAACCACATTCATTTACACCTGTCCAGTTTCATCTGAAATGCGTCCCAGACCACCTCCTGAAGTGGTTTGAACGATCGGATTTATATCCGTCTCGAAAACGTTTTGGAGGGCATTTAGACCTGGTCTTTTCACCATCGGATAGCTATCTGATCACAGAAAACGCATGAAGTGACCAGGTGTAAAAAGCCCCTCAGAGAGTAGAAATGGGTTTGCTATCAACATTTACTTTGAAGATAAATTTGTGAACATTTGTGTGAACTATTTTTTTTTTCAAACGTATCTATGTATGATCTTTGCTTATACTATGTATTTGTACAAAATATCGATCCAGAAACATCATGTAAAGATATAACCTACATGTTGCAAATTCAATTGATTAATTAATCTGCTCACATACATGCTTTTTGGTTGTCCACTATATACATTTCTACACAAGGACCTTAATTCAGCATCAACATTGTACATATTACATATTATTGCCTTAATTGCATAGGACCCCATGCTTTGCTTCATGATCTTGCTGTCTTTTGCCTTGACTACGATGATACAGTATGTTGACCATTGTTTACTGACTCAGATATTTGGTTTATTGTCAATAAAACGTATGCACATGGATCCTCATGCTGCATCAGAGTCTCTTTGTTTCAGAAGAATCACATCTACCATTAAATCTTGTTGATATTTGGGAGCTTTGTACCACATTAGCTTCCTAGGGCCAGTTACTAGGAGCCCATTCCCAACAGCTCCACCACATCCCATTCACTATAGAGGTATCGATCCGAATCTGCCCGGGCAGCATCATTTCCATACTGAGTGCAGAGTAATAACCTGGAAGCATGCTCACACAAACCTTGCTTAGCCCTACTGGAAACCTTCTTGGTAAATGCAAATTTCTGTTTTTTTGTAAACTGCTCCCTTACTTTTCAAGATCTCCATATCCTTATCCTTGTGACATCAATAAAATCATGTTAATACTCTTTCTGCTGACCAGAAAAATGAGAGGCATTTTGAACTGCACATAGTGCACAAAATAAGCACCACAATAGCCTGAATATTAAACATTTTTCAACACTTTCCATCACCGTAGCAGCAGAGAATTTTCCTGATAACAAAAAAGCTGAATTTTAAATGATGTACTGTAGATGGCGGCCCATTGGGGATTGTTAAGATCCACACCACTACCATCCCTCTCATACTTTTACATCATACTGACTTATCCATACGTAATCGCTTACTTTCTTAGTAACAAGATCTCAAATGCTTAATGTGATTGGGTATCTCTGGCTATCCACCCTTTCCTTGACCAATGGGAAATTAATATCCAGGTTTGTTCAGTGTCAACAATTTCTATGAAAGAATATGTCCAAGAGACCTTCACACTGCCATGTATTTGTTCTTCCTCTTCTGCAGCTAGTGAGTTTTTCTTTTGGGAAAAGAATTCTGTCAACGTGAACATTGTGTCAATGTCTAGGCCCATCGGCTTTAGCTCAGGTCCAAAAGCAAACACTAGACTTTACTTAGACAGTGTATATAATCTCACCAGGATAGATATGAAAAACAGAAGAGTGGAAGATCTTCTTCATTATTACTTCAGGATACTACAAATAATTGGTAGTTGTCTAGCTAATGCCCGTTCAGACTTTTAGGTCTTCATTAATAAGGTACTGTATGAGATACTGAAAAGATATTTATTAGTATGCATTGGCAACATTCTTGTTATTCTGAATCCGAGCATGTAAATCACATGCACCATGCATCAAATCTGTCAAGTTCTATGCAAACACCTACTTACTAACCCCGCTTCTTTCACTTTTTGCCTTGTCTACTGCAAATATTTTAACCATAGACTCAGATATTGGGAATGTGGACTGGTTGTGGTTATACAGTACATGTGGATTGCCATTGAAGCGTACGCATATAGATTCTTTACACTGCCTCTGAGTTTCCAGTCTTACATTAACCAAAGGGTATTAATAATAATAATCCATTCATTCATTTTCTACCGCTTATCCGAACTACCTCGGGTCACGGGGAATAATAATAATAATAATATGTTTAATTTATACTGTATAGCACCTTTTCCAAGCTCAAGGACACTTTACAAGATACAGTATTTCAAGACAGATGAAATATAGTGTAACATACAGTACATATACATATTCGTCGGACATTTGCCCAGGACGAAGGATCATACATATACATACATATACATATTCGTCGGACATTTTCCCAGGACGAAGTATCACATGCAGCTGCATGAGATAATAACAGAAGACAGGACTATACACAAAAACATACAGTACAAGAGATAGGACTCTACATAGTACACAATACATACACCACATTTCAGAAAAATTAAGGACTCCTAATACATATGCATTTACTGATAGTGAAGGTTGAAAAGGTGGGTCTTAAGCCTTGATTTATATTCAGACAAAGTGGTGATGGTTCTGAGTGCACTGGGTAGGGAGTTCCATAGTGTTGGAGCAGGATCTGCCACCCGCAGAGGATAAACGGTATCTAGGAATACAAAGAAGTTCAGAATTTGAAGACCGGAGTGATCGTGAAGGTACATAGGATGAGAGAAGATCGGAAAGATGGGGGAAGGGGGAAAAGCATTTAGTGCCTTATAAGTGAGCAGTATGATTTTATATTTTATGCGAGATGAGACTGGCAGCCAGTGAAGATCAAATAATATAGGGGTAATGTGGGCAGATTTTTTATTCTAGGTTAACATTCTGGCAGCCGAATTTTGGATGTACTGTACACGTGAGATTGAGGGAGCTGATAGACCAGAGAAGAGTGAATTGCAGTAATCGAGACGGGACGTAATCAGAGCATGTACTAATGTTTCGGCATCATTTCTGCAGATAAAAGGTCGCAGTATGACAATGCGTTGTAAATGAAAAAAAAGATGTTTTGGAGAGGCTGCGAATATGGGCATCAAAGGATAGTGAGGGGTCGAATATGATACCTAAATTTCTAACAGTAGCTGAGGGGAAAATCGTAGTAGCATCCAGATCAAGACTAAAGCCCACAGAGTTGTTTTTTATTAGAGATGGAGGACTAGTTATCAGAATGTCGGTTTTACCCAGATTCAGGCTAAGAAAATTTGAGTGTAGCCATAGTTTTAACTCGCTAACACAAGAGGCTGAATGTACCGAATGAATAGTAGTGGGCCAAGAACAGAGCCCTGTGGGACACCCTGTTTAAGTAAGACAGTAGGAGATTTGGAATTGTGTATGGAGATGTGATATTGCCTGCCCGTGAAATAAGAGGAAAACCAGGATAGTGCAGAGCCTGATATGCCAAATTCCGCTAAGTGGGAAAGTACAGTAATATCTTATGACAGACAGTATCAAAGGCAGAGCTGAGGACATTTAAGGACATTTATCACATTTAAGGAGTCATCCAGGTTGAAATATGAATGTTCACACTTGCTCCTAAAGTAAGCTATCAGCATGCACAATGTTTGTGTGTGAAAAGAAGCCAAGCAGAGAATTGAAAATGGACACAAAGCTAATGACAATAGAAAACATGCATGATAAAAGGCTAGTGAATACAAATGAACCGTTTTTTTCACTAAAACTGTATTCCAGTGGAATCAGTAATTCCATTGTGAAATGGATGTAAATGTCTTTTAGCAACAGGTACCAAACAGTTCTGTATTCAAACATTCCCAAATATCTGCATTTGGTCAATAGGCACAGCAGGAGAAAATGTGGCCATCACAAGCAAAATCAAAAACATAACAAGAATTTCAAGGACACAGATTGTAAAGTAAAATCAATCTAAGCATAATAATCTGCCTTTGCAATGGATTGCTAATGGATTGCTATAGAAATGACTATAGTTATAGGACGGTTCAGTGCCAGAACTAGAGGAGAAACTGAGATAATGGAAGTAAACAGGAGGGTTCTTTGTCATTGTGCAGTAATGGGTGATTGTTTTCATTCTACTGAGTGAGGTAGATTGATTTGTATGTGATATTATAGTGGGGCTCAGTCAGGATGGATTGAAAGTCAACTACTCCATCTTTCTTTGATTACTTTGGTTCCTTCTGCTGATCATAGATTATAAAGCGAACGAAACAGAAAACATCTACTGCATGCCTGACCAGGATAAATTAGTTGCTGAAGAGAACTGAATCTATGAAATAATTAACTTTTAGTTCTAACGAGTACTGTGCATGCCTAATTTTATAGATAACCATACCTTATTTTAATCATATTGAGCACACCTTAATTGAAAAGGCATAAGCTCTTCTTCAAAATTAATCACCAGCTCCATAACCATGAGGAATACAGACATGAAATGAATTTGCTATAGACCCTAGAGACATTTGTTCAATTAGGTTAATGACTTTTGAGTGATTGCTAGTATTACATGCCACTTTATAAAAGGTTGACCGATTGTTTTTCTTCACAATTATAAAATGCTGCATTTACAGCAACATGCATTTGGAAACCTGCCAAGCTAAACATCAATATAATTGTGTTATTACCTTGGAGCTATACGGCAGACTGCACACCAACCTAAATTTATGACTGGTTCTTTTAGTCATAAAAACAATTAGAATATTTTATGCCTGTTTTAATAAAAATGCACCCACATAACTTATAGAGGTAAAAAAATCAATTCTATGATAAACCATAAGACATGCCAACTAATGTAATGTATTTATTTATTTGTTTGTTTGTTTGTTTGTTTGTTTACCTGGACTGATACATACCTGGGACACAAAACATTATAATACTAAATAAATAATGTGTGAACAAACATCAGGATAAGTGTGATCAGTGACTGTTCATATAAAACTATGATCAGCTAATAGGCTAATAGCAATTACAGTCTTCAATGCTTATGCTAACAAAATGCACTTACACGACCGACAGAGTTAAATAATAGGGTAGATAATAATTAAACAACACAAGAACAACTTAGGACTAATACTTAACACAAGATAACAACAAATGTACAGTGGTCATAATAAAAGTTATAGATCCATGTCTGTGATAAACTAGAAGATACAGGGCTCTCAAGTTTTGAAGACAGGCAAGCGTGACATCGTAAGTGTTTGTTGCCTTTTTGGACTCCTTTATCATTTGTAAAGTTGCTCACATTTAAAACAGTTCGGCTCAAGCACAGACATTTTTAGGGTCATGGTTGAGGACAAAGTCCTGTCCAGAGACAAACTGTTTTGTGTTGAGGTTTTTTTACAAACCGACCATTGAAAATACCTTCGCTAATGAATTTTTTTTCATTGGTTGTTGCGTTAAATCTTACCCAGATACAATAGTGCTATTTTCTGATTGGCTGATAAGTGTCAGGCTCGACTAAGAACTGAGATGCGCTTGATTCCTGCCCGGTTCCACAGAGACAGCGGTGCGGACTGATACATTTTGGGCGCTGCGGCTTATTAAATATATGATAAATAGTCAAAAAGTTTTTCTGCGTGAGAAATACAATGTGTGGTGGGAGAGTGTGAGAAAAGACCCAAATGCGTGACTGTCACTCTCAGTGCGTGACACTTGACACCCCTGAAGATATGTCCATTACTGCACACACTTTAGGACCACAATTAAACATATCACACATTTCTCCACCCAAGTATTAAAAGCTAATAGAAACTGGTCTAGGAAAAACAGAGAGAGAGAGAGAGAGAGAGAGAGAGAGAGAGAGAGAGAGAGAGAGAGAGATGTTTACTAGCACAGCAGATGACCATCAATTTTGTTAAATGCAGCAATTGTGTAAAGTACAATAAGTGGACCATTTTATACTTGTAAAGAGAACAAACATTTTCTGTGGGTACTAAAAGAAGTGGTTCTTCCTTTACATATGAAGTAGATTTTCTACCATTAGAATAAGTATTGAATTATAACAGTTACCTATGAGTTAATAAACTGACCATTTTTAATATAGTAACCATAACTGAAAGGAATAGAACAGGAGAATAGCCAGACTGATTTGGGCTGACAATAAGTCTCAAGTAAAACTAATCACTATTTACAAGTGTGGTGAGCAGAAAAGCATCTCATGCTTGAGACGTGCTACATGGGCTTGATGGGCTACAACATAGGAAAAGACACTAGGTTCTACTTCTATCAACCACGAAAAAGTCCAGGCGATGTAGAAGATTTATTCTAAAATCTTATGCTTTTTTTTTTTTTTTTTTGCCCATGTAGTCTTAGATTCCTGTTCTTGCCTGACAGAAATAAAATCTTATGTGGTCTGGTTATGGAGAGAGAGAGAGAGAGAGAGAGAGAATTAAGTGAGAATAATAGAAGTGATTCTCACTTCTTGTATTTTTGTACATTATTTAATGTGTGTCTAAACACACGTTCGTCATAGATCCATTGATGCAGTACAACAATTTATACTTGTCAGAGGAAACAAAAGGTTTTGGTTTGATTGAGGAAGACTGAGGAACAATTCTTGGGTTCTCATAGAGGTGATTTTTACCTCTTCAGGATAGATATGTTCGCTGTTAATTATAATCACTCACAGTTCGAAACTGATGTCTGTAGTGGTTGTGGAGACTAAATAAATAAACACATCATGCGACTGATTATAATTGTTAGTTATCAGGTAGTGCCAGTTTGCCAATTAAAGAGGTTAGCAATATTTCTAATAGCTCATGGGCAGAGGCACATTTAATCTAATGTCTCTACACATAATGGATATGGAAATATTTACTGATTTCTTTGCCAGACCTATTGCAATAATTGCAACATTTCATACCTGCAGGGAAAAAGTCAGAATATTTTAAGACTGTAGGATGTGCACTGAAGGACGTCTTTTATGGGCTCTCAGAGATTTTACATTTAAATGACAGGCATGTGCACAGTTATTAGAATATGTCTTACCTGCCATTTAATATGGTATCATTTCTAAAAAATGTATTTAGTATGCAATACTCCACATAGCTCAAAGTAAATAAAAAGCTCATATAATATTTCTACATCCAGTGCTTACAGAGATTTATTTTTTCCAATACATATTTCCAGGTTTGGACGATGCTTGAATAGCTGTGCATTTTTAGTATATTTAATTATTATATACTTTTATAGTATAACAATGTATTACATTTTAATTCCAGTAAGCTTAATTAATTACTTACATTTACATTACAACTTAGATTTACAAGAAGAAAAAAAAAGTTTTATATTACCTTCATAGTAGTTGTTACAAATCTTGTCAGAGAGGATCTTCTCTCATCCAGCCAGCGAATTTGTTCATTTACATCAATAGAATTGGGACACAGGGGGGGCACGGTGGCCTAGTGGTTAGCACGTTCGCCTCACACCTCAAGGGTTGGGGTTCGATTCCTGCCTCCGCCTTGTGTGTGTGGAGTTTGCATGTTCTCCCAGTCCCTCGGGGGTTTCCTCCGGGTACTCCGGTTTCCTCCCCCGGTCCAAAGACATGCATGGTAGGTTGATTGGCATCTCTGGAAAATTGTCTGTAGTGTGTGAGTGCGTGAGTGAATGAGAGAGTGTGTGTGCCCTGCGATGGGTTCGCACTCCGTTCAGGGTGTATCCTGCCTTGATGCCCGATGACGCCTGAGATAGGCACAGGCTCCCCGTGACCCGAGAATTGGGACATTTTAGCCCTTGTATGATGTTCGGGTCTGTGGGACCCCTATTCATAAACATCAATAGTTTTGAAAAACTTTGCTTCCTTGTAAATTTGTTGATTTTTTTCCACTCATAACTTGAATAAATTTTAAAAAAACAACAAAAAACGAGTAGCACTTTAATTAAAAAATGTGATGTAATAAAGGTAAAGGGCAAATATTAACCATATATTCTGTTTATATTGCTTGTAATTGGGATGAAGTAAACATCTGTAAGTATTTTAACATAAAATTTTTGATTGTGTTGAATTAAAAACCCAAAAATGCAGCGGGTCCACCAGACCCACGAACACTGGCCGAGTAACAAAAATACGAACACCATACAAGGGTTAGTTTAATATCCGAACAAGCTCATCAGAATCAGTTTCATCTGCAGTGACCTTCTAATGCTACATAGTGGAGTTAGCATGATAAATATCCATGTGCTTTTGATTATGGATAAGACTGCAGTGTGGAACTTAAGCCCTAACTGGGAAAAAAAATGTTTCAGTATGTTTCATTTAGCAAAGATTTAAAATGAGGCATCTCCTTTCTCTATCTAAATTGAGAAAGCAGGTCGATGTAAAGTCATGTTTATCCTGATTTCTTTGCTAATTCCAGGTTAGATTAGCATCAGTTTCGGTAGATAACACAAACCGGCTAAGCTGCAAGTCGTTAATAATTTAATAGTTTTTAATAATAGCATTTTTACCTTTAAATACCCGAATAATCGAAATGATTTTTAACTGAGTTAGACCGGAACTCTGTTTTCTGTGAACTGTATCAGCTTTTACTCTGTTCAGCACAAAATATCCCATAATCTGGTGACTCAACCTCGCACATGAAATATACTTGGTTGTTTTCCACTTATGTGGCTAAATTTAAAGTATAACCAATTACATTAGTTTTCCTGTGCACCATAACTTCAGCTCCCAGTTCCTGGGAAAAAAAATGAAAAAAGAAACAAAAGATGCTGAAAGCTGCAGGATATGAAAAGTTAAGTGGCATCACAGGATGATAAATTTTCTGAAAAGAGAGCACCTACAGTAGCAATCTTCGAGATTCTTTCACGCAGTTCTTCTACACAGCCTATATAAGGCATTATGACCAGTATTGCTCTTCAAGTGCTCGATTTTGTTTGAAGATTTTCATTTATAAATCTGTTTATTGACACTGTGATCACTGTATGATGAATAATTATTATAGAGACGCTTTAAAACTAGCGCAGTGTCTTAACTGCTGACTTTCCTCCAAACTATGACAAATGAGTCTAACGCCGTTTTGACTAAAATTGCATAACTTGCAAGAGCACACAAATTTTTGCACTCAGCAAATTCAAACTTTGAACAAGCAAAACTCTTAAAGCATTAATACTGAGAATATCAGAATATTCCCCTAGATGATGTCCACTAGTGATAAGCACTATTATTAACACTTTGTATACTATTGTTGACCTGGATGTGAAGCTAGTGAGCAGGTGTAGCAGTGTGTTTGTCCATTACTGCTCATTTATAATGCACCTATGAGTGAAATTTCTTATTCTTTGCTCTGTATGATGACATTGAATATTGAATAAAACAAGTAGCTGTTGATTGGAAGGTCGGTGGTTCGAGGTCCAGCACTACCAAGCTGCCAGGAGTGCTCCAGGAGTGCTGTATCATGGCTGACCCTGTGCTCTGACCCCAACTTCCTAACAAGCTGGGATACTAGACATATAATAAAGCATTTCACTGTGCAATTATAGAAAATTTAACAAATAAAGGCTTCTTTATTTCTAAGTCTGAAATGAACTGGATCATTTTTCTGCTCACTTTCTTCTGATGTCTTACTTGATTTGACATGACCTTTGTGCTGATAGACAGAACTTGCTTTAACATCTTATTTAAAAGGGGGGAAAAAATAAGGAAAAAACAAAAACATGACTTTTCTGCCCCCTACAGAAAGGAAGACCAAATTGCAGAAGCCATGGTACATGCGTCCAACTCACACACTATAATTATCCAAATACAGTACATACATACAGTACTTACTCTACATCACTGTGCATTAATTAAATGGTTATTCAGAACGAAATATTGGGTAGTTAAAATTATTATCCATGTAGCATTCAGGTTAAGTCAAGCTGCACCTTATTATTCATTTTAGTTATTGATCATACAGGTCTTAAACTAGTAAACTAATAAAAACTGCAACAAAAATATTTACAGAAATCTGAATATATTCTATTTCTAATACTGAACTTTAAATATAAAATATTGACCTGAATCAATAAATATCGCACTGGTGTTCAATA
Organism: Tachysurus vachellii; assembly: GCF_030014155.1. Lineage (NCBI taxonomy): Eukaryota > Metazoa > Chordata > Actinopteri > Siluriformes > Bagridae > Tachysurus > Tachysurus vachellii. The sequence continues at coordinate 7,266,117 of NC_083474.1, forward strand.
CTGGTGATAGTAGAACTTATTTACTGTATGTGTTCCACCATTATTGATTGGACAAGGAACAAGGAATCTATAAAGCATAAGTGGTTTAAAAAAAAATAAAAATATAGAAAGAAATCTGAATCCTTTTTACAGAGCATGGTTTGCCAGTGTTGGTGTTTGTGTGGCCCTGCACTACATAAGGCTCTTTTAAGGTTTTCCCAGCTCCTGAACAGATGACTGAGGAAAAAGCTGACTGGCACAGATTGCATTAATCATAGAACACAGCTTGTCTTAACCCTGATGCTATTGTGCTTCTGATATTACACATAAACATGGCTGTTGAAGTCATTAGCACCTATAGATACTGTAGTATTGTGTTGAAAAATGGAATAGATCCCCCACTAACACCAGACACTGGGTTGAAATGATGAGATCTCACCACTAGGTGGCAGCAAACACTTGCAAGTAAAACAATGAACAGAGAATTCTTATTTATTTATTTATTTATTTATTTATTTATTTATTTATTTATATAAAATTCTTTTTGTTGATTTTACCAGATGCAGGGTAATATATTCAAAATATAATAATGTAAATGTAATTAATGTAACAAAATTACCCATCTGCCTCAACCAAGCATTTGGGTAAAACAACAAACCTTATACAAATTCTATAAAATGTTTTAAAAAGATGTTAAATGAGCTAATTCATTGATAGCATTTTTGGTTTATTTTGTGAGGCTTATACTATGGTCCATTTTTATGGAAAAAAAATTTGTGCCACAGAAAAAAGCGATCTCAGCAGTGATAGAACATGACTGAATGTGGTTACACCATACAGTATGTTGTCACAGGCTCAAAAGCAAAACCTTCCATCATTGAAAAAAGCAAGAAAATGATTATAATTCTTTGTTCATTCATTTCACTCACATCAGTGTGCTGCAATTGTGCATACTGAAACGCAATCTTTCTAATCACTAGATACTAAGGTGCATGGGTGTAATCAGAGAAGAGCCTTAAAGTATTATTCTCCAGGATGAATTGTTGTCCATGTTAAAGAATATGCTTTATAGTTTGGTATAAATTTTTTTTGCCAACAGCAATCACTCTTTAAACCATCCCAACCCGAATATTATATATATATATAAAAAAAAAAAAAAAAAAAAAAAATTAATATGACTGTACTAGTTAATTTCAGGATGTAGTATGTACTGTATTTTCATCAGCTTTCTCAGCCTCACTATGAAAGCTGGCAGCTTCCCCAAAGAATAATGTTGTTTTTGGGAGAAGCATGGAAGAGCTCAGTTTTATAAACACTTCCTGTGTTGCATTCTCTCAGGAAATATGAGAAGATGCCAAGAGTGTGCAAACCTTCAAAAGAAACACAGACAATAATTAAAATATTAAAGAATTTTGACTTTATTTGATTGCTTTACATTATCATATGGTTTCGTTACAATATAATAGTGTCTGTGTCCACATTATTAAGTTACTAATGAACTGCGTTAATAATAATGTCAGTGGACCTAAGTTCTGTATAGAGGCCAGCAAATGGATGCCTCTTACTCTGCCATGAGTGTAATGCTTGGCTATAAAACAAGATAAAACATACAGCTCAAAACATACAGTGCATCCAAACCACCGAAATGGGAACAGTTGTGTGAACAGAAAATCACTATTTTGCACTAGACATCTCAGTGTTTGGATATGAACATTACTGAAAACCAGTTATCTGAATTATAGAGAGCAGTCTGTGCAAGAGCTCAAAGCTAAGAATATAAAGCGGCACTTCAACCTGGGGGTGCTTGAGCACAATATCCAACCGCATAAATGTTGATCATGATGCCTTTACAAGTGCTTTTTGACCTTGGTAAGCTTTGGTACAAGAAGACAAGATGACATTTTTTAGTTGCATGTGACAACGTCGAGTAAATGGTGTAGCTGGATTTGTTTGTCTGAGATAATCAGACAAAATAATGTGTTTCTGCTTCAGCAAATGCTTACAACAAACACGATAGAGCTGTGGCTTACATTTTATACCTATGTACTATTCTAGACATTAAGGCTGGTTATGTTATACTGTATATATATATATTTTTTTAGAAACCTGTAGGCTTCAAACACTTCCGCCCCGTTTTCTATCTAACGGCAACTAATCAACCATCTCTTCCCTGTCATACAACAGCCACCAAACAGAAATGGTGAAGGCCAACAAACGCTTTCTCAAATACATGTGAAGCCAAACAAAAGGCACTTTTCAAACTGCTACATGTTTTGTCACAGGGCCAAATACCACACTCAGGAGAAAGCACTATCTAAAGTACTCTTTTTCACCTAGATCATGCTAACAGATGTGCGTGATTGAATAGTGTCACTGTGATTGACAGAGGACAGGGTGTGATTTTGCTTCCTGTAGTAAAGATTCAAAATCATGTCCCCAAAAGTCTGTATCTGCAGACCTCCTGCTTTCACAGCCAAGAGTAAAATAATGATTTGTTCAATTGATTAGCTTATTTCTGTCAAGCTCTTCACATCACACACACTTTTCCTGGATTGTCTATGATGTTTGTCATTTAAATTCTGGAGCTGTGATTCAGGATCACAAAGCGATGTGCCACTGTTATGCTGCAGGTTTCTGTGCTGACCTGTAAAATGTATAGTGACTTCATACAGTATGTGCTATTCTGAAGCGCCTATTTTGTCTCCTTATCACACAAATAAGCTTTTGCTTAGGTTTCTTTAAAACGTCTTGTCATTGGATGAATCTCTAGTCTAGATGATTCAGAATATGAGTACACAAAACCTATAAGCTAAGAATCAAGGAAGCTTCCAAGACTTGGCAGAGGATTTTGGCAGTTTGGTAGTGTACCCGTTGTAACTTCCGATCACATTATTATTACATCTGTTTTACTGTAATGCCTTGCTCATGAAAGAAGGAAGTGGCTTGTACATGTTTGCTTCCTTTACAGGAGACACTTCTAAATGTGTGATATAATCCTGTTTATGTTCAACAGGCCACTGCAATAGTGAACAAGCTAATGTTTTGTGATGGAAACAAGTTTAACGAGAGCTTTCGAAGAACATATGTACATGGATTACTGGATCGTATTGAGGATGATTTGACATAATCCTGTATTTGTCTGGTCTTTTTGACGCTGTTGTCAAACTTGTTAGGCTACTTATTTAACAGAAATTAGATTATAGTGCACATTTAAAAACATTATACTGTATATGCATAAATTTTTTTTGTCTTAAACAAAATTGTCCATTATCCGAGATGCCAGTCTACGAATTAGGTGGAATTCTATAGATATACTATTATACTAATTATACTAATTAGGTCTCATTGGGAAATGAGACATAAACTATTTCGGTATTATGTTATATAACTGTATCATGAACAGCATCTTGCTTCAGGAGGTAGTGTTTCAGCCTTGCATCTTCATATGGGTTTCTTCCAGGTTCTCCGGTTTCCTATATTGTTTGGTTACTCTATATTGTGCTTTTGTGTGCGAGCATGATTCCCTGTGATGGATTGTTGTCTCATTCAATGGTATATTCCCAACTCCCACCCAGGGTTCCTCGGATAGCCTCGTGACCCCGACCAAGATAAACCTCCTAAAGCTAAAGGACCCATGTATCTGTTAAATCAAAGAACTCAAATGTGTACAAATAAAATAGCCATAACCTAGCACAGCAGTACAACTGGATACACGTTTCTGATCTGAGAATGAAGGCTGATACATTTTGAAAGATTTTTAAAGAACTCATAAGAAACAGGTTGTGGTGCTTGGCCTATTTTGAGACTCTTGCTCTGAGGGCAGCATTGTTCTTTACTGGTCAGGCCACATGGAGGTTTTCTAAGGCCAGGGCCTTCTCAGGCTTCAGCTGAAGACAAAAGAGAGTATCAGGTCATTCATCCGTGAGTGACATCATTATTTAGAGACTGAGAGATGAGATGAAAAAAATCCTTCAGCACAATCATTTGACTTTCTAGTTCTTTGTCTAATGTAACCCTGCTAAAGTAACAGTTTAGTCCAGCAGGAATTCGGCTCAGGTTCACACTGGTTTTCACTGGGAAGTGCTGATTTAACTAATCAGCCAACATGGCGCTCCTGGTTGACTAGCAGAACCTTCCTGGTGAAGCTCTTGGTGTTTTCACAAGCAGGTTACTTGAATATGCGTCGTTTAGATTCACGGTGAAGATAAAAAAACAAACCGATAAGCTGATATTAAACTCTTAAAGTCACACAACTAGCCTTTTAAACCGTGTAGTAGCCTATTGAACTCAAAACACAAAGCTCGAACATCCATCTTCTTCTCTAAACCGAGTCACACGCAGCCTGTTTGGGATGGATAGTCTTCTCCAAGCTTCCCTACACGTCCAACAACATGTGATTGGACGTGTAGTGCACTACGCAGTGTGCAGCAGCCATTATTCCTTACTCTCTGTAGTGTAGTAGTGAAGGGAACATGGGGTTGTTTGGGGATGGAGCCCTTCTGAAGGGGGGGCTCGCGCACAGTTTCCCAAGCTTCCCAACGGATGAATGATTGGGCGGATGGATTCTGTGTGTGTGTGTGTGTGTGTGTGTGCGTGCGTGTGTGTGTGCGTGCGTGTGTGTGCGCGCTACGAAAGCAGCCTGTATGCACGCGCGCTTACTTCTCCATCGTTGACACACGGGCGTGTTATTTTAAACCGCAACACTGCTATAAAGAAAAGAAAAAAACCTCGTTATTTAGCATCCATTTCATTCAGCAATTAATAACTCAGAGTCCACGTTGAATTCATACGGATTATTTAGTTATAGCTGCATGAGGGAAAACCGAGTGATGGCAATGTTTCTGACCAAGGAGATCATCTTCGTGTTTCTTTTCCTTGGCAGCGCAGGTAAGATTTTTAAAAGCAATGCGCATTTTTCACTTCTTCACTTTGTGCAAAGAAAATATGGTGCACAGCGTCGTTTTGCGTTAGATTAAAGAAAAAAAGATGTAACCTTGCATGATGGATGGAGAGTCCAGTGCAAGGTGCACGAGCGGACCTGTTTGAACGGTGCGTTTATTTCTCTCTCTCTCTCTCTCTCTCTCTCTCTCTCTCTCTCTCTCACACACACACACACACACACACACACACAGGCTGCATTCATATCCCACTGGCTAAGTCCATAGAGCTAAGCTAGGTCGCTTAAATTCATACTGGGGTGTTGAAGTGATTTATGACAGTCTCTGAAAGAAAAAAAACAACAATAAAACAAATTCATCATCGAGTTTATTTTTAACGATGTTTATATTTATATGTTCTACATAAAAACACGTTTTCTCTGTAGTTTTTAGAGCGTTTTCGGTCCATTTCTCTGAATAATCCCGTTAGATTGACATTTTAAAAACTAGACCACAGCTTTAATTTATCTCTTTATCTAACGTTTTTTTTTTAAATAAATGGAAGTATAATACTTCAGTTCAGCTTGTTAGAACCAAAGAGCGTCTGTAGTTTTATTAAAACGGGTCCTGACAGGTTATTTAACGTGTGTGTGTGTGTGTGTGTGTGTGTTTGTTTACGTTTAAATAGCTACCTGGCTAATGCTTCTCCGATGTCGCGTGCACACGGTGATTTAGGTGACAGTTGAGCTGCTGTCCACTCGCGGCACGCGCGGTCAGCAGCCAATCACAATCCAGGGAATTTGGGCGGGAACAATCCGTTGCTAATCACGTAGCTACGTGGGGTTTCTTAACACGACTCTATGTTGCAGCTGTTAATAATAGAAATGTAGTCGTGACCATGTTGAGGATTTCCAGTCCTGCTGAATAATAAAACCCTGTTTAAGTTTGTAATTGAGGACATTAAAGATGAATTACTGTTGTCCTGATCTGACAGGATGCTGAATGCTGATGCTATATGATAGGTTTTGATTAGGTGATTCATTAAATAGCTTAATGTTAGCTTAATTGAAAAATCCACCCTTAGTGACTTCCATATTAATCAGTGAGTCATTAAACTAATTAACATGCAAGCTTTAATAACTGTTAACACTCTGATACTTTCTTTCTTATCTCCAAGATCACTGAATTGCTGAACAGAGTCTCTGTCATAGATCAATGTAACTGTGCTGTATAGCCAGGGGCGTAGTTTCCAGAAGGATGGGGGTGGATGGTAACGTCTCAGATAATCAACACTAGGAATTACAACTCCTTAATATTTTAACCATACACTAAAACATCTGTTGGTGTATTTTCTTTTCTAACATTACATGATTCATTGTTCAAATTGACTGTGAGTTTTCCAAAATACATGAAATAAAAATAAAACCCCCTTTCATTGAATGAGTTGGTAACGCCCAACTATTGCCTCGCAACACAATGCTTGGTTACTGTTGTTTGACTGGAGAACGCAGGTAGCTTTGAAGATGAAGCGAAATGCTGCACAGCAGATTATTTTGCATTGCTGTGAGTCTGAAAGGGAGAGTAAAAAAATAAATAAATAAAACATGCTCAGAACGAGGTAGAATAATATGGTGTAATCTAAACGACACTCCATATATATTGCAGCTAGCTAGCTAATTCATTGCAATTTAGCCATCAATCAGTTTAACAAGTTGGGAAAAAAAACTGCCTTGTGTTATGTAAGATCAGGTAAAGCTGAGTATATGTTTCTCTTGTAAAAAAAAAAAAAAGTTTGCTGATGTTCTCTCTTTTCATGACCTGCACTAAATTGTCATGTTAAAATCTGACAATAAATAATAATAAGTTACCGTGTGCATTCATTACGCATCATGTCGTTGTTTTAACGAAACATCATAAGATCATAAAATGCTCGTATGCAATATATAGATTAGAATGGAAGGATGGTTGGGAAGACAGATAGAAAGCTAGATAAGCAGACAGAAATTATGTAATGGCACTGCAGATATCATGAAGCTGATTGTTTCCCAGTTTAATTAAAAAATATAGCTTCATTTCATTCTGTAACTTCAGTCCAGTGTTTGTTTTCTCCACTACACCTTTCTCTCGCTCTCTATATTTTTTCTTATCTTTCTCCTATCAAAGCCATCGTATTTGTGCTAGCAAACTATTATCAAACTATTATCAGATTTGTCATTAGGATTATAAAAGCACTTAGCTTTACAGTGCACAAATATTTGCAGTGAATTTGCTCATGATTATTTTTAACCAGCATCAGATAATTTAATTTAATAGCATGGGAGGTGCTAAGTAGTTATGTGCTCTCTTGCCCCAGAGCTTTAGGGATGAGTCAGCTTGGTGATGTAATTCTCTAAGTTCCATTAAGCTCCTTGTTGGGCTTTTAATTAGCTCTGATAGAAGTGCCTCTGCCTGACCATGGGCTTTTCCAGATGCAAAACACTAACCTTCGTCTAGATCCTTCATCTCTGAAATGGAAACTAACAAGGTTGAGTCAAAAATATGGTACAGCGAGCATTATATTGAACTCTGTCTCTTCCTGTGAAGATGAATTTATCTTTATGGCACATTTGTGATGGAGCAGATGGAAAGATGTGCTCTGTTTTGTTAGATTGCACAGACTCTCTGTTGTCTCAGACTCCACATCCGGAAAGGGACACAAGTTATGCACAGATTGACGTCCGAACAGACCTGCATCTTAATAACGAAACACGAAATTGTTTAACGACTGTAATTTAAGTGCGAACGATGAATCAGCTTCAGCTTTGTGGACGCAAACTCCAACCCACCATTGGGAATTTATGTCGTACACATACCAGATGCTGTATAGTATCTAATTTAAATGAATCACGCCCCAATTTAAGCAGCCTCTGTGTTAGTGAGCCAATAAACTACAGTTATTTAAGGTCTGACAAATAAATTAAATGAAGAGGAGGAAAATGTGTTACAGTGAAGCTTGTGTGAACAGTTGGTGAAAAAAATCTTTTTGGTAAAAAATAACATAGACATCAAGCACAACATGAAAAATTAATAATTATAGCAAGGATACTGCAGTGTTTTTTTTTTGTTTTTTTTTTACACTCCTTTAGTTTTACAGAAATGAATGGTTTCTTTTAGGTTTGCATAGTTCTGGCAGCGTATTCTTTGTTAAACACTCAACATCTTAATCATGACACAAATTGATTAAATAAATTTTGGAAAAAATTGCGTCTCATTGCTAAAGTTCCAGAGACGTTTACAACCAGTGCCACAGTGCATTGCAGTCGTTCTGGTGGCTCGTGGTGGCTCAACATCTTAATTAGTTAATTAGTGTTTATTTTTATTTCTTTCTGTATAATGCACTGTGTGGGGAAACCAGTAGCTTCTTCAATGTCTCCACATTGTTTGTTAAGGTGCCAAAGCTGATGACATTGAGCTAGCAAATTATTCTTAGCTAGCTAGCTAAACACTATAGGGAAAACTTTCATAGGGATTTCATAGACTAAATACAGTTGATTCTTTTAAAAAATAAACCATTCTTGTGTAGATTTAGATACACTTTCCTGCTGCGGAATCCAAACACATCCCTGTTGTTCCTTCCAGGCTAGAAAAGATATTCACATTCACTATTATAACGCATTTATGACCACTAAATTGTATACGTTGTTGTTAAACTAGCATTAAATACATGTAGTTTTGGTTTTAAACACTTAAAGAAGTGTTTTAATCACTTATTAGTGATTAAAACACTTAAAGAAGTGTTTTAATCACTTATTAGTGATTTATTGGCATGATTTCCACTGAAATTGATTTAGTGGAACCTTTATATCATCTCAATAGCCACTGATGTATAGTATAGGCGAGGGTTTCGGAAAAAAACCCTGTCAAATTAGTCTGTGGCTGAATTCTGGCCAAATATGACAGAAAAAAGGGGAAAAGTCTTATTCTGACGGCTTAATTTAAGAATAAATATATTTCACCAAAATGTTTTTTATATGACTGTGTAAATATGGTAGTAAAAACAGTGAGTTTGTCTAAAGATGTCAAAAACAATGCTAGATACATAAGATTTCCTCACACAGCGAATGAGCAAGTTGTATAGCATCTGGATAGGGCTTCACGTTTGTTTTGTCTCATTTGTTACGAGAGAAAAATTAGTTTGAATTTCTATTTCACTTTATCTTTTAGAAGCAACAAGAGGGAGGTGTAGACAACAGGTTTTTTTTTTTTTTTTTATCTACAACAATTCAGGAATCATCACCACTGTTACAGAGATCAAGTAGGCAAGGTCATCTATATCTGTAGAGAAAAAAGGCATATCTGTAATCAAAAGACTCGTCGGGAAAGACTCCGTGCCACTGATAAGGATGTATACGTTGTTCGACGAACAAGAGAGATGAAAATATTTTGGGGAAGTAATTTCTTTTCCCAAAGTCAGTGCTCTTTCTGTAGTACACGGAATGTCAGCGAGCCTTTCTGTGAAGTAAAACACACTGTTCCTGTCTTAAACATTACATCAATCATAGAATTTAAGAATTCACACTGCTATGATTAACGTATCTCATTATTATCCTTATCACATGCAGTTTACATATAGAATACATCTCCAGTGCATCGATAAAATCAATTAAATAAATAATGTCACTGGAATTAACAAGAAGAAGAGAGCAGCGGTTTAAACTCACAATTTTCACTCCCTGTCATTGATCCTTACATGTAGCTGACATCATAAGCGTAAGATTAGCAGCAGGACTCATTTGCATACGATAGATATCTCTAGATTTAATTCTAAAACAGGCTGCACTTCAGTTTTCTTTGAGCTACTGTACAATAATCCCTCTCCCTGATATATATGCCGAGTGCCGTGGACTGCAGGTAATCTCACTCTGAGGAACTACACGAGCAGTGTAGAGAGAAGGCTTCCTCGTTCAAGTAAGCACTTGTGTTTAGCAAGCAGACTAGCATTAGATTGCTAGCTCGGTACAAGCTAATGTTCTGATCTTGCACAGTGAAAACAATTGAGTGGGTGATTTTTGCATGTTAATCTCTGATTTATTGTGTCACACATCATCCTACAAGTGTATCGTGGATCACATTCAGATTGCAACGAATAAAACGAGACACACCTACCATAAAGAGGAAAAAAGCAGCATGATATTAATATATTAATATATTAATATAACCTATGAATGATTGCTACAGTCTGCTGGAACATAGCCAAACCATAATGCACTTTAAACACCGAGAGTACATTAATAATTGGTTCGTGTGTAGATTGTTTTTGTACTCATCAAGATGAATCACATGCATCTTAAATATTTTTTTAATAACAGGTTTGACGTTAGTTTCAAACCTGAAAATATCTGTGCATCAACACCTGAAAATCTGCAACAGCAATAATGGGTTACTAAGTACTGCCTCTAAACTACATTCGCTAACTGGTTTAGTGAAAGTGAAGGAAAGTGGGAGTGGATTTTAATGGATATGGATGCACTTTACAGTGTTCTTGGACACAAGGGGGAAAAAAGAGACAGCACATAAAAGCGTGTGTAAGAAGCCTTCTCACCTTCTTAGCTATATGTACCGGACTGGGAAACAATGAGTTTTTTCTGTTTCTTTTGCATGTGTGTCATCCAAAAGTTCTAGCATTTTTTAAAAATCTGGTTAGCCCAAATACGAGAAGGGAGGAAATTGTATTTCAATATTCGATTCCAAGTGTGGCGCAGGAGCACCAGATACAATATCAGATAACAAACTATATTGATTATGCTAACGTCCATTTCACTACGGTACAAAGTTAATAGCTCTGTTAGGGAGAAGATATTGCGACTCTTGTTTTATAGCTGGGGTTAAAAGAGGTGAATCATGACATGACACTTATTTACTTTTATTTACTTTTAGTCTTGTACACGAGTCAAAAATCAAAAGACGTTTAGAAGTTGCACGTTGGGATATAACGTATAAGTTTAATTGTCTTTTTTATGTTAGTACATGAACGATGTTAATTATGAACAAAGATTTTAACCAAAGGTTTAAAAAGTCAGTTTTGATTTTTTTAGTCTTTAAGAATGCACTGAGCATGCTCAGGACATCGGCTTAAGAGCTGGAACAACTGCAGGATGATCTTGCCCAGTGTAGGGACACATTAATCAAGGTTAGTAGACAGCTATGGCAGCCACGGCTGACTCCCTGCAGGTTGCCAGCAAGCTTCCCAGCACCAGGCTGCTCCATAGCTGCTTGTTCCAGAAAATATTACTAATGTCTTCATGGATGCAGGTGGTATCTCCTACACTGCTTATTGTAGCTCATCCTCCTGGGAGAAACCTTGCTGAAGAAATCCAAATGTAGGTATAAAGTAAACAAGAGAGTTACATCTATGCTCAGGTCAAACAGAAATGAAATAAAGGCCACAGGTTTTACAGCCTTTCATATGACTATGCTTGATAAAGTAGATAAACAGAAATCAAGGTCTCCGTAGTGGCTGATGTTCCAAGTGGTGGCAACGATTGGGTTGAGTTTAGTTTCTCGGAGTTAGTTTCAGGAACCTTTTAAGTTCTTTTGTCAGAATATCTGAGTGAGGGAGTGTTGGAGTGGAAAATAGGCAGAACCAAAAGGAATGAGCTTCATTATCAAATCCAAATCAGCAAACAATTGTGAAACAAGTCACATATCCAGAGCAGTAAATTACAAAACAATCCAGATGAAAATTGCAAAAGACCTTGTAAAGATGAGAGGGGACTGCTTGGTTTGAATATATAGGAAGTCAGTGGTGGAAAGGTTCCAGATTTAGTGGAAACATCTGAATGTCTTCTGAATAATGTCTGATGAACCAGTCTCAGCGATGGTTCCTGTTATATCTCGGACAACATCGAAAGTGCTACGGAATTTCCTGCCAATGCCACACATCTGTAGTCACAAATTTGCGTCCTCATTATTTAAAACTGTCCTATCACCAGCAGGAAGGTTTAAGGTGGTCACTTTGACAAAAATGGAGCCTGGTACTGTATTTAGCCGGCATTTCCCTGTTAGTGTTTTTGAAACGAATGCAATTTTTCAACAATATTTCACCTATCTAGTTAGTTACCTTTTGTTTCCTTATCACATAGTAGTCTTGCTGTGAGTAGCCCATTTGCAAGTTGTTGTCTGAGGTAGGTTGAGCGTGAACCCACAGAGTGCGTAGGAATTTTCCTGGCTTGACTGACTGTCCAGTCCGGCCCAGCCAAGCCTTGGCTGAAACTGTAATGATGCTGCGAATTCTATTTTTTCATCTAAGTACTGACTACTGACAGGTTTGTTGGAGGACCTACGTGCCATAGAGAGACTGCTTTTGCCTTTGAGAAGGCAAAATATATATGTGCTGACAGTAAGAGTGAAAGTGCAGGATAGTCATTGTTGTGCTGTCCTTACCTAAATCAGTAGCCTAAATTTATAACTGTCAGTAAGACTACAGGCTGTCATTGAGGAGCATACAAGGGTACAGAAGAACAAAATGTTATTTAGTGAAGCTCTGCAGTATAACAGATAGAAATATTATTAATATTAAGAAGGCAGGATGACCGGTGATGAGTTAGTTGGGTGGGTGTTGTCCTTCAAGATACTCTTGGCATACTGTGCAAACGTTTTAGGCAGGTGTGAAAAAATGCTGTAAACAAAGAATGCTTTAAAAAACATTTATTTTCATAAATGAACAAAATGCAGTGAATGAACAAAAGAGAAATCTAAATCAAATGAATATTTGGTGTGACCTCCCTTTGCCTTCAGAACAGCAGCAATTCTTCTAGGTACACTTGCATACAGTTTTTGAAGGAACTCGGCTGGTAGGTTGTTCCAAACATCTTGGAGAACTAACCACAGATCTTCTGTGGATGTCGGCTTTCTTACATCCTTCTGTCTCTTCATGTAATCCCAGCATCATGTAATGATGTTGAGATCAGTGCTCTGTGGGGGTCGTGCCATCACTTCATGCTGGTTTGAAGGCAAAAGGTAGTAACACCAAATATTGATTTGATTTAGATTTTTCTTTTGTTTGCTCACTTTGCATTTTGTAAATTGACAGAAATAAACACTCATTATTTATATTTCTGAAAGCATTCTTTGTTTACAGCATTTTTTCACACCTGCCTAAAACTTTTGCACAGTACTGTATTTATTTGCAAATGGCCTTCATGGTTTGAAGGCTGGTGTCAGTGATGTGGCAGACAGTTTGCACTATCCATTGATGAGCTTGTGTTTGTGACGTCGCAGCTGTCGTAGCCCAGCGTGTTGCGGCATGTCATGATGATCTCCACTGCGCATCTGATGGAGGAGGAGTGGATTACTGCACTCTCTAAATAAAGTACATAAACACAGTGATGATGACACTGGCCAGAATTCTCATGTCGAAGCATCATACAAAAAGCAGATACTGGAAAAAAAAAGTTTTGGATTTGGATATGCAAGTTTTTTTGTTTTTTTTTTACAGAAGCCTTTGTGATATGAATAGTGTGGATTAAATGAGATTAAATCCAAGACTGTCTGATTTTTGTTGTGTTCCAAGATGTTTATCTTGAATTTCTAACACCTTTAAGGTCTATAATGTAGGATGCAGCATCTCTACTATCTAAATTCAGGTTCAGTATTTAAAAATAATTAAAAATTGGACATATAGGTCTAATAAAGTAGTTTCAATAGCACATGTTTTTTATGTCTAAACATTATCCTAAGCAGTCCTGGGGAGCTTGTTTGATTTTTCTTGGTTTGGCATTGCTGTGCAACTACCTTTGAGACCATTATTCAGATCAATGAAAGTGTCTTTAGATGCTACAGACCTGCAGTGGATGAAGAGCGCTATCATTAGTGTAACCAAAGGATGCAACCATATACAAATACATTATCTGGGTTGAACAGATAATGTGGCCCTACTGTAAATGAATATGAATATAGATAGGGATAATAGCTGGAGGTTTCAGTGGTTGTTGTACAGTAGTTTTGTTTTGTGGGTAACACTTCTGATTTGATGATAATATCAGAAAATAAGACAAACAAAACTTTGCACATGCGTTAAAGGTAAAGTAGTGTATACGATACGAATGTTTTGAGTACTAAACAGATACAGATAATGGCTTTTCATTACACCTGTGATGTATTAACTGGAGATATATTAGCATATGTATTAATGTAACGGTTGTCATTATTTGCCTGTTTCAAACAACATCCTATGTCCTGCACATCTTCTGCAAATTTATACCTAGGGTTGCAAAGGGGCGGAAAGTTTCCGGTAAATTTCCGGAAACTTTCCACGGGAACTTAATCTGGGGAATTTTGGAAATATTCCAAATTGGAAACTTTATGGGAATTTATGGAAATGTATGGGAATTTACAGGAATTTATGGGAATATAGGGAATTTTATATAAACTATATCATATACAAACATAAAAAAACATTTTGTTTGGTCATAAGCAGACATGCATGCAAGTTAATACAAATTTAAAAAATGACCTATTGACTGTAAGTAGAACTTTAATTGATTATTTCACTGAGTAACACAAAATCATAATAAAGATTATTATGCTTGTAATAAACATAAAAAACTTAATAATTGTAATAAACATATTTCCCTATGATTGCTGTAAAATGAAAGCATCCCTACCCCTTGCCCTTCTAAAAAAGTCCCAATCAAAATGTAAAATGGAGCCTTTTTTTCTCAAGTGAGTGTGTGTGGAGGGTCATCAAATTATCCGTGCATGTGGTAACACTAATAATTTACTGCTTATTAAGAGTTAGTAATGTGTTGTTATTAAGTTTAGGTATTGGGTACAATTAAGAATGTAGAATAAGGTAATGCAGAATAAGGCATTAATATGTGCTTAATAAGTACTAATGAATAGCCAATATTCTATTAATATTCATGCTAATAAGCCACTAGATAAATTACTAAAATAAAGTGTTATTGTGCAGGTTATGGAAAAATGCAAGTACATGCAGGGGGTGTGGCCTCAATGGCCTTCCAGTAAGCAGTGTGCTGTGTGCAAGTGACCGAAGAATACAGGGTACAACTTAAATTTCATTAAATCTTGTTGTTTTAAACAAAATTATGCTGCAAGATTTTGTTTTAAAATTCCCAGTTTATTTCCATATATTCCCGTTAATTCCCATGGAAAGTTTCCAGCCTTGAAAATTCCCAGAATTTTGCAACCCTACTTATACCTCGGTGAATTTGTCCTGCTGTTGATCTGTGAATCCTTATCCGTCCTCAGAACTATAGATAGATTAGATATATCCGAACTATCACAGTAGCTGTCAAGTCAGATGATTTAACTGTCTGTTGGATGACGTATTGTCTGGAGCTTTACGGTAGACAAAAAGAAAGTGTGGTATTTCGTAAAATGCGTTACCTTTTCACCTGTTTAGTATCCGTTATAACCTGCCACACCTTAATAACTTGCTGTCTGACTGCAGAGCCGAACAACAAAACATCATCGTCTGACTTAACTTCGCTTGTCTGTGCTGCCGACAAAGATAAAGCGATTATTGTCTTTACTCTCAAAATATGAACAGGGTTTAAATTAAGAACATGGAAGAGCGTGCTTTTAAAAATAAGTCACCACAGATCAGTATTTTCTAATGAACGTAATTGCCACTAATAACTCATTACGTTTGTATAGTCTTTACATTTCGGTATATATACTGTATAATCCAGTTTCGCAGTGTTCTTGACCTTATTAACGGTTAACTAAGCCAATAAAAATATCTGAAAAAGTCTTTTACGTTGGCTCGCCTTTAACTGTAACTGACTGAAAAGTCACAAACTCCAAGCATTACTCATTCTCATGCTAGTGTGGATGTGTCGCAATGTCTAATTAACCTTCATCTTTAGCTATTTTCTATTCCCAATAAAGTTCGCAGTCATTTTGTCTGTCCCATCGACAGAAACGGAAACTGCAAACGATCACGCGGACCAAAGCCATACATACATTGATTTTCCTTCCTTGTAAAATGTAGCCCTAATGTTACTCAATGACAAGTTCAATTAGTAAAGACTCTACATTTCTATCTTTTTTTTCTTCCTCATTGGCTTTAATGTTATTAATGGGCTTCCATCATTTTCTAGCCTGTAACACAACAACTAATAACAACTTGCGGTCTGAATTATAAAACAAGAAGGACGACCAGGGAAACTTTTTGCCAAGCACGTGATAAATTATAGAAAATGCCAGAGTTAACTTGGATTACAATAATGCATATAATAAGAATGGAATAAACGATCTATTTAGAGAGCATAGACAATTTTTGAGATACGCCTTTTAGCGGAGCTCGTCTGTAATAATTACGATCGATGTACGTACACAGGATAAGTTATCGCTGCATAAATCAAGTTGTGTCTTATATTAACACAAGCCTTTATTATAAGATAGAACATTAGCACAAGTTGTGTATTATTATCAGTAGGTTGCTTGACCATAACAGGTATGTTAGCTACTGTATATCTGTGTTTTACTGCAATAACTTACCTAAAACCCCAGGAAGTGTTCTCACAAGTGTTCTGTGTGTTTTCACAGAGTATCATCTATTTTATTGTTCTGTCTCTCTTCCAGTTAATGGTTTTGTTTTGTTTTTTGGCAGAAGGCAATAGAAGACGATAATGAGTGCTTCATGGAGTGTCTCCATACTGAAAAATCCCAGAATAAACCTTCCATTATAGTGGGTTAGAACAGAATATTTACCAACATGGCACTTCAGACAGGATTTATATTACCTAGGCTATTTATACAGGTCCATTTACACCGACCAGCCATAACATTAAACTCTCTGACAGGTGACGTGAATAATATTAAGAATCTCTTTAGTTCTCAATGTTGATGTGTTGGAAGCAAGAAAAGAGGAAAGCATTAGGACCAGAGTCAATTTGACAAAGGCCACATCGTGATGGCTTGATCACTGGGTCAGAGCATCTCCAAAACAGCAGGTCTCATGGGGTGTTCCTTGTATGCAGTGGTTAGTACCTAAAATACGTGAAGGACATCCAGGGAACCAGAGACACAGTCATGTGCACAGACGGTTTTATGATACGCACAGGGATACTGTAGCACAAATTGCTTCAAGATGTAATGCTGGCTATGATACACAGCATGGTGTGTATAGTGATGTGTAGCTGCAGAGCAGTCATAGTGCCGTAGCTGACCCCTGTACCCCACCAAATTGCATACAGTGGGCATATGAGAATCAGAACTGGACCACGGTGCTATAGAAGAACGTGGCCTGGTCTGATGAATCACGTTTTCTTTTAAATCGTGTGGATAGCCGGGTACATGTACATCAACCACTTGGAGACAGCACCAGGATGCACTGTGTGAAGAAGGCAAACCAGCAGAGGCGTTATGCTCTACAGTATATCTTTGCAAAGTTATGCTTCGAAACATTGGGTCCTGGCATTCATGTGGATGTTAATTTGACCACCTACCTTACAGACCAAGTACACCCCTTCATGACAACAATATTTCCTAATAGCAGTGAAGCTTTCAGCAGATTAATGCGCTCTGACACACTGCAAAAATTGGTAATGTTTTGTGGAATATGACAAAGAGTTCAGGGTGTTGACTTGGCCTCCAATTTCCCCAGATCTCAATTCAATCTATGGGATGTGCCGGGCAAACAAGTCTTATCCTTTGGGGCCTACTTCACAACTTTCAGAACATAAAGGAACTGCTGCTAAGGTCTTAGCGCCAGACCCACAGCACATCATCAGAGGTCTTGTAGAGTCCTTGCCTCGAAGGTTCAGAGCAGTTTTGGCAGCACAAGGAGACCTAATTTATATATTAGGCAGGTAGTTTTAGTGTTATGGCTGATCAGTGGGCGTATTCATTTCAGACATGGGTAGGAAGAGTCTATAAAAAATGACTGACACGACACATTTGGATGCGACAAAGAATCCCAGAGATTCCTAGATAATACTTATATTACCTCAGCACATGATGGAAAAATAATCCATCCAGAATAAGGGTTTAGCTGCTTTTTATTTTTCAGACAATTAAGTAAAGTTGGTGAATTATAGGTTTCAAAATTTGTTATACTAAAGCTATAAATATAGTTTTATATAGTTTGACACAGAGCTTGCTAGTGTTACAGAACACGCAAAAAGCTTTAGAGTAAGGTAAAATTGTGATAAAATTGTCTACTTCCATCTGAACTAATGAATAGGGCCTTGACTATATACAATCAACTAGCAACAAATATCTTATTATTCCTTTAGCGATGCAATTTTTAGCGGTAATGCATTGGCACGCTTGACATTTTGTCATCCAAAAGTGTTAGACAGAAATACAGTTTGTTCTCTTTTTTAGAGTATTAGAGGGAGAGCATAGTTATCTCAGTCGTAGTGCCACCACAATTCTCAGTCCTTTCATGCAGAAGTCATTATCACACAAACGACTATGCTAAAAGGATATATATTAAATGATAAAAATGCTGCTAGATGCACTTTCACTTACAGTCAGGCGAAAGGCTGAGCGAGCAGGAAAGAAGTCACTTTATTTCTTGTGGTTGGGGTAAAGGGGGAGCTGACTTAGGCAGATGGTTAATTCTGATTAGTATTGGCTGTAAAAAAAAAAAGAAAAGAAATTCTGAAATCTCCCAAATGAATAAAAACAACGTAGTTTTTCCTTCTTTTACAATCGATGCCAAATTAACCACAGTAAGCACAGCGAACGTTGCTGCAATCGCCTTGTTGCTCCCTGCTCTCCAATCCACTCTGATTGTTCAGAGCTAATAATCTCTAGGGCTTTGGGTTAGAGAGCGCAGTCAAGTCCGCATTGATGTGGGGTTCTCCATTAATGCATATAGAGGGCACTTATGAGAACCCTTCATGTAAATGAGGACGGCAAGGCTGTAAGCACATCACGTAGGCTGGTGAATTAACTCCATACATTACATGGCGGTTTTTCTGTGCTGATAAATTTTCATACTCTCCAAGTTACAATAGTTTTGATTTATGAATAACAATACGACAAAATTGTAAAAATATTTGACATTCTGCAACTCAGGCAATCGTAAACACTTTTTGAGATCCCTTGCCTCAGTCTCTCTAGCGGTCGACCGAGTGCAGTTGTCTCAGCGTTAGAGTGTACCATTTTTCTGTTTTTTGCTCTCCATCGCCATCCTCATCTTCCAACAACTAAGTTAATGTAGCCAGCAACAACCTAACGTTGTTCAAGTATGCAGACATCAGACAGAATCTTGGTGAGTACAAAACGAAACGATACTTCAGTGTACGTTCGATACGTAGCTTTAGCAAAGTTTTTATAGCAGGTAGGATTATTTACTAAACAAACTTTCTGTTTGACGGCATTAGCCAAATATACTTATATTATTATCAAATTACAGTATACTACCCCATACTGGTCATTATTCTTTAAGACTCCTGGGTCGGCCAGGTCATAGCTTGACTTGCGGTATTTTCTACATACGATAAGGTCATCGGAACACATCTCCTTTGTATCTCAGGTACTAGCTGTACAGTATATTTTTGATTAAGGATATTTTTGATTCCTTTGATATTTTTGATTCCTTTTTTTTCTTAAATTTACTTTTATTAGATTAGATTAGATTTCTTTCGCATTTTCAGAGTGAAATGCAAATAATTAATTCCAGGTGCAAATGAATGTGGAGTTACAGTAATTATACAGAAGTTTGTTTGTTAATGATGAGAATAAATTGTTATAAGTTATTAGTTTTTGTACCGATTTAATGTCACTTCGTCTGTCCATATATCAATACAATGAAAATGGATAATGTCCAGCTCGATCCTCTTTTCCTCTTCTCATCGTGTGCAAAGTCCAGTATGACTCAGTGACCTCCAGTGTCTGAAAGGCGTCACGCTTGCTTGGCCAACAGAAGCCCGGATGTGTCACGAACCCCACTGTGTTATCTTTGTACTTGCTCGGATGTTACATACGGAGAACGAGGCAGACGGCTTCAGACAGCCAGGCCATTTCAGACTTTTTAGATGATGTGTTCATTAGACAACCGGTCGTTAACTTTTTCAACACAAAAAAGGCGAAGAAGTATTGATGGGAATTTTTTCGGAACAACATACATTTAAGAAAGACACATCACCCTTTTAGCTAAATTGGTGGTTAGAGATGACAGCATGACATAAATGTTTAATTGCTGTGATTCACTGAACCACATAGGATCATTAAACCTTACAGACAGGGTAAGCTGTGAAGGCGCAGTAAAACTTCAGTAGCAGGGTTTGTTCTGTTCAAAATAGTAACAGTTACATCTAATCTAAGACTCGATGAGGAACATTTATTTATACGGTGCGAGTGGCTGATTATCCGTTAGTTTTGGTTTAAAAAGAAGGGATTGTTCAACAGCCAGAGAAAAAAAAACAACAACCCTGAACTCATTCTGGTTCTGAAAACATAGAAACACTAAGCACAATAAAACTCAGCGTCATATAAATAATATAACTAATTCAATTTTTGGAGAGAAGATAATTATTGTTCGATAATAGTATCGATATTTTCTGTGTGAGCTAAAGAAAAAAACACCACAGATCATAAACAAACTGTCAACGTCTTGCTGAATCCAACCCCACCCCACCCCCCTCCAGTTTTCCTCAGATTGCCAGTTCTGCCAGTTCCCACCCACCAGTCAGCTTTCTCCTATCACATGACAGTCGACAACCCTGCTAACACATGCTTTCTCTGAAACACATGAAGTTGGATTACCTCATCTTTTTAGCTGCTAATGCTCTGTCACGGGGGAGTGTATCATACTCTGAGAAAAGCGCTATCTGCCCTTTTCCTCATACTGTACATGAGCTCACAGTCTCCCACGATTGTTTACTGTCACTGGCTCTCCAGCTTTTTTGTCTAGTCACTTAAGCCACCGTGCTCACAATTCACGAGACATTCATGCGGTTTTAAAAGAATGTCTTTTAATAAGAAACAAAAGATTAATGTAGTCACTGGTGATGAAATACTGTATAGCTCCAAAAGAATGCCGAACAAATGCATTAAAACAAATAAGTGAATACCAGCATGGTAAAGTGTTGAAAGTACTTTACATCAAGTACTAACACTTTAGCCATGACTGATTTCTCATTTCTTCTTCTATTTTCGGCTTTTCCTGTTAGGGGTCACCACAAGCGAATCATCTGTTTCCATCGAACTCTATCCTTGTCATCCTTTACTCTCGCACCGATTACCTTTTTGTCGTCATTTAACACATCCATATATCTCCTTTTTGGCCTTCCTCTTGACCTCTTTTACCTGGCAGCTCCATCTCCAACATCCTTCTACCAAGACCACTCGCATGTTTAAATTTGATGCCCTTCCTGACGCAACCCTTTCTATTTATCTGGTCTTGGGACTGGCACAGAAATCACTGGCTTGCAACCCCTGTGGCTAGATTATGACTGATTTCTCATTTGCTCTCTGAAAAGACTAGATATTGCACAAAATACATCTATCTGTGAATAAGAAAAAAATCAGCTTCAACTTGATTTAAAATCCATTGCATTGTTTCAAGCCTGAAGAAGAAACTGAATCATTTGGAGCGAACGAGTAATTTGAAGTTCCCTCATAATGAGCCCATCAGAATCCTGTCATAACAAAATCTCTCTTTCCAACACACCATTCAGTGAGTACAGTGTTGCAAAGAGATATTGTAGGCCTATTATATTTCCTTGAAGGAATCTAATCTGAAACACCATTTATGAATAAGGCAAACGTGAATACCTTCAATATGATTATATTAACCAGCCACTGAAATATCACTGGCAAATTTGCTTTTAATTGCTGTGTCTAATTGGTGAACCCGTTGTAATCGTTGTGGGTTTTTTTTTTTTTGTTTTGTTTTAACTGTGAACCAGTACTGTATTAGTTCACATTCTGTCAGGAAAGTTTCTACGTCATTCTGTAGTAAGTGCAAAGAGCACAGCTTGCGTTTCTCTATATGCTCGACTGCCCTCAGGCTGCCGCTCTGTAAATACTCGGTGACGGAACAGGGTCACTTTGTTACTTTTTTCATCCTCCGCGACATGATTGCGTGTGGCTACGAAGCCCTTCCACTGCTTTGCTCATATTAATAGAGGGAAAGGAAAAGTTATTCTGTATTACTCTGACTAAAATTGTGTGTTTTGAGGAGCTCAACACATTTCACCAGTACACCGGTGTTCCTTTCCGAAGGTGGAATGGAAACTGATTTATCAGACATTTTCATTCAGTATAATTGAGTACAAATGAATTATTTTATAGCCGTAAGTCTGATAATAAATTAATTAGGATGCTGTTGGCTGTCAGAGTGGGACTGAATGACTCAGAGAGCAGAAATAGGTTTGTTATCATCATTTACTTTAAGGATATAAACATCTGTGTGGAAAAAAAATGGAATTGTTTTAGGTTTTTGGGGACTTTTCTTTGAATTAATTGCTCTGTTAGTCTAGGTAAAAAAATATAAATACTTATAATAAACTACAGAATCAATGAGTGCCTGCCTTCATATGAGCCATTAATTACCTAGACCTAGAAAATCAACGCTGAACATGGACACAACAAAACAAGTGCAAGTTCCATTTTATTGGCCTCTGGTTATAAAAAAAATAAATAAAAAAAATTGGTAAATACGATCAAGAGCTTTAGTGCAGACTTGGGTTTTATGACCTCTATCATTTTATTAAAATACCGGCATGTGTGTGCATTCAAGTAGTATAAAGGGACTTACTATAACTGATGAGTAATTCCAAACTCCCAAAACCCCAAGTATTGTTTTCAGTGAAATATCTGTACAAACATTCAAGCAGTTTATTAGCGTGTTTTTTTTTTTGTTTGTTTTTTTTTTTTTAAATTCTGCCTCTGGAATAAAAACGATATCTGTAGAAGGTAGTACCGCTGCCTTACGGTTGGATTCTGAATTCAGGTCACTGTGTGAAGTTTCTGTGCATGTTCTCCCCATGTGGGTTTCCTGCACATTCTCCGCTTTCCTCCCACCTCTTACAAACACTTTGGTAGGTGGATTGGATCAGAGAAATTGCCCCTAGGTGTGTATTAAGTGGTTACCGAAAGCGAGTGAGCGACTGAGTGAGTCTTGTTGTAGCCCCTGTATTTGCAGGTATAGTGTTTGGTCCTCTGTTATGTGCAAGTGGACTGCAAGCCAGTAGTAGTTGACATTAATAGTGCCATCCCAGTGCCAAGTATAGAAAGAGATTCATTTATTATTTAGCCATTTTTACCACATTTGTTCAGGGTTCCCTTCTTTGCAAACTGCTCAAATACTTCATCTTTTTATTTCATAGAGTTGTATAATACAACTTAATCTAGTGTTGTATGACTTCAGTTGGTGAAATTTAAATATTTTCCACAATATATATATATATATATATATATATATATATATATATATATCCAGTCTCAAGACGTTTTCCTTATTGCCTTGGACAGGGCTTAGAATTACTGACTGCTATATTTACCTGAACCTTTATTAATAGAATAGAATAGAACGGGGCATAGAAGCCTTTATTATCGCCACATATACATTACAGCACAGTGGAATTCTTTTCTTCACATAACCCAGCTGAGGAGGTTGGGGTCAGAGTGCAGGGGCAGCTATGATACAGCGCCCCTGGAGCAGGGAGGGTTGAGGGCCTTGCTCAAGGACCCAGCAGTGGCAGCTTGGCAGTGCTGGGCCTTGAACCCCGATCCTCAAATCAACAACCCAGAGCCTTAACCACTTGAGCCACCACTGCCCCGTTAATGATTTTAAACTAGATTTTTCTGTTTTGCATCATTCTCAAAAATTTCACTAAAACCAGACGCATTTAGTGAGCTTAATTAATTAAATATGATTTTGCCAGCATGTTTAGACCTGCAAGAAGTTAAATGTTTAGCCAACATGATATTTGTAGAAAGTCTAGACAAGATTAAAAAGTAAATACATTTAATGATGGTTTCTTAAAGTTCGTGTGGCCAAAAACTGATCTATTTCCTTTTTTTATTGGCTGTTAAAACCCAACCACTGACCCAAATTTTTTTTTTTTTTTTTTTTTTTTTTTTTTTAATAAATGGCTGTAAAATGTTTAATCTTCCCATTGAGTAGGCTCAGTAACATGACAGAACAAACCTGAACCGAACAGAATTTGAGTGAATCCGCAAATGCAAATAAATGATTTCTATGAGCTAACTGTTTTGCATTTATATTTCCCATCGGGATATTTGTCAGACGCCCTTATCCAGAGCGACGTACAGTACCGTCTGTACAATAGTGTATTCGTTGAAAGGCTCTATACATCGATACTGGTTGCTATGTTACAGACTAAGTATGAGTCTAAGACAATGTTGGGAGGAAATATACAAACAAACAAGAATATAAATAGTGCTAAGTGACTATATTAGGAAGGATTAGGTCTGCACCCGTTGTTGTAAGAGAGACAGTGACTCAGCAGTTCTGACATCAATGGGACGTTCATGCTGTCACTGCGGTGCCAAAACAGAGAAGAATCTTCATGCATACGTACCTAGTATTATTATCAGGTATCTGTATTTTCATATCACTACCGAATGGAAAGCATCTTTGCAGATGGCAGGTGCCTGCCCCATGCAGCACATGATTACTTGCTCGCCTGGCTAGTAGTTCAGGTTAAATTGGCTGGAAAGTGAAAAGCTGTAGTTACAGCATGAACCACACACGTATAAAGGAACAACCTCCGATCTATAATACGATAGGCTAAATAGATGCTGTTTATATTTTAACACCTGAAATTTACCAACTAACATCTGAAGTAATGTTATGATATCTACTCAGCTAACAATTTTCATTGCCTTCGATACCACTTAAAGCACCGCGTGAAATTTTGATCACTATTATAATGGAAAATGTCCAAAATGAAAAGTGCTGAAAATATACTGTACAAAACCAATTGGTGAGTTTATCCAAAGTGTTTTATTCAAATTGATTTATGTTTTTCTGAAAGTAGCATAGCTAGATAATCACCTCAGAATAATTTGGCCGTTCTGTGAAGAACCTCGGACCTCTTGCATTTTCTCACGGATCCACTTGACAGCGGTTTATGATATCAGCAAAAGTGGAAAGGCATCGACGGTGCCAACATGAACAATTCTGCCAACACTTGTTTCCAAGCATCATGGTGGTGCATTAAGTCTTGACTGCCACCTAATAATAATAAAAATGCTAGCACTGTTATTTACAGACACATTGATGAAACTTGAACTTACGCTTCTTTGCCAACATGCAGAAAAAAAACGTGCAGCAGAAATCAAACATTTTTATGCATTGTAAGAGGCTTTATCAATATTGAGACTACAGCTGGCTTTTTGTCAGTGAACTGAATCCTAATATGTGCACATTGGACGTTTAGACTGCTAATCATATAGATGAGGTTGGGGTATAGGCAGCTCAGCGGTTATTCCACAGATGTAATGGGTATGGTATTCTTTCAGTTATAAAGGGCTCTGATTATATATGAAAGATTGGGATGGCTTTCCTCACAGCACCTTTTGAATGAGCAGCCAAAATTTGGCAGGACTATTAATAATTAGCTGCCTGTAGCTGGCGTACTGAGGAGAAGCGTCTCTCCACCATCTGTTGTCCTGTCAGATATGACACAAGCCTCTCTTGGAAGCTTTTCCCTGAACAGTCAATATTTTGCCAGCTTTGCTGCATTCTGCTATATGCTGGTGTTCAAGACTACTTTTTTGACTGGAAGTATTTCAGGAAACAAGTCGAGCTATCATTTTTGACCATGCGTATTTAAACATTACACCTTGCTGCAAGGACAGATCGTACGGTTCTTTTAGATCTGAGGTCATCAGAGTAGGTTGGTAACTGCAGTTTGCCGTGATTTGGTTCAGGTTCATGATAATCTATGCAGAGATAAAGCCCACTCTACATCTTCTCCAGATATGAAAGAGATGGCCATGACCTTTTTCTATTTCTTTCATGGCTTTGTTTTTTGCGGTGTTAGCAGGTGAGTTAGGGTGAGAAGGTGGCTGTGAGTAGGTCGATGCTCTGTGTCAAGGCAAGGTACAGTGATTTACAAAAGACCTTTTTGAACTCAGCATACAGGGATCATATTTTCTAGCACATTGGATTATTAGGTATCGCTGTAGTAGCTAACCTTGGCTCTTGGAAGGCTCTTTATCATACTTGTCAGGTTGGATGATGTGAAGCCTGTTACAAGGGCGTCGATTTGGGTAGGGACGGTAGGGACATGTCCCTACCAATATCCAGGGAACACTCAATTGTCCCTAGCAATAATTCGACCAAGCCTATATATATGTATATATATATATATATATAGTGTCTGTGTCTTGTGCTTTTTTACTTATTTCATTTAACATTTATCCAGGAATCAGTGTTCTGCGTTCTGTAAAAAATAGCGCAACTTGTGGAGCACAAACGGTTAACAGATCTACCCCCTGCAATGAATCACGCCTCTGTAACTCACCTCTCTAAAAGGATTGGCCTTTGCCTTTTTCGAGTCCTGCCTCTCTAACCCACGTCGCTGTTTGATTGGCTTTGTCTTTCTCGCTGTGTTGAGGTAGGAGGCTGCAGCTATATTCTGTTGTATGAAGCAATATGCAACGTGATTATTCAGGCTACCGGTATGTGAGTAAGAAAGTATTCTTATAACAACAGTTTTATGCACAAAATACGGGAATGTTGTCCCCACAAATGACAAATAAATTATGTCCCCACCAATGTCAAATAAATTATATCCCCACAAATGACAAATAAATGATGTCCCCACCAATGAAATTATGTCAAAATCAAACTTACGCCATTGGCCTGTTACATGTATGTGACGTGGGTGGTGATGTGACAGTATTAGAATGTTATTTGCTGTAGCTTCCTATATTCCAATTTTGCTTGAATTGCTGTTCAATTTTTAGTAGAGCTGGCTTGAAACCTGCTACGTACATTTTCTCCCTAATTTGATCTCACCCTCCAGCCAGTTTATCCCTTATCATATGACTTCCTAGCAAGGAAGCGAAAAAAAAAAACGGGAAAAAAACAGATGTTATTCTGATGGTTGTGGCTGTGACTGTGATGTCATGATTGTTGTATGTTGTATGGATCACAAACTAACTATAATTGGAATTATTCAATAAATAGGACCAAGAAAATCCAGTAAAACACCATCTAGGATACTCTTCCAACAAAGTAACCCCCCACCACCCCAGTGCTTCTGTTAAAGTGTGCCTACGTGCCAGTATTAAGCACACCATGCAGCCATATATATATATATATATTGTCTTGACAGCATGATTCAGACTTTCTTTTCCATGAAGATAAACATGTTGTCTCACCGAGTCTTTATTCTCTTTCCTTCTTTATTACAAAGATATCTTTCTGCTGATCTTCTTGGTGCTCCACCCTTAGGTTCTGTGTTTTTCAGCGCTTTATGAGTTTGATTGCAGGTGCCTGTGGACTGTCCAGTATTTCACAGTGTGGGTGGAGATGCAGCTCTTACTCATCATGTTAGGGAAACATGCTGTCCACCTTCGGATAAGGAGATATAATGCAGCTTTATGAAAATAGGAAATACTGATGGAGCTGCCAGATTGGATTTCTTTTCTAGACGTCTGACGTCAATCCTTATGACCTTTATCATGCTGCTTAGATTATGATTTACAAGAAATCCCTTTCTTTGATGTCCTACAAATAGGGTTGCAAAGGGCCGGAAAGTTTCCGGTAAATTTCCGGTAAATTTCCGGAAACTTTCCACAGGAGCTTAATCTGGGGAATTTTGGGAATATTAAAAATTGGAAACTTTACAGGAATTTATGGAAATTTACGGGAATTTACAGTAATTTATGGGAATTATTTGGAAATATAGGGAAATGTATATAAACTATATCAACGTAAATAAACATTTTGTTTGGTCATAAGCAGACATGCATGCAAGGCAATACAAATTTTAAAAATGACCTATTGACTGATTTAATTGTAAGTAGAACTTTAACTGATTCTTTCATTGAGTAACACAAAAGCATAATAAACATTATTATGCTTGTAATAAACATAATAAACTTAATAATTGTAATAAACATATTTCCCTATGATTGCTGTAAAATGAAAGCATCCCCCACCCTTGCCCTTCTAAAAAAGTCCCAATTAAAATGTATTTTTATTTTTATTTTTTCTCAAGCTTATTAGGTCTCTGCTTCTGTGGTAGTCAATGCCTGGAAAATGGAGGTGAATTCCCCCCTTAAGTGATATATGGAGGATTTTTTTATTTTTTATTTCAGGGGAAGTGAGTGTGTGTGGAGGGTCATCAAATTATCTGTGAATGTGGTAACACTCCTAATTTACTGCTTAATAAGTGTTAGTAAGGTGTTGTTATTAAGTTTAGGTATTGGGTACAATTAAGAATGTAGAATAAGGTAATGCAGAATAAGGCATTAATATGTGCTTAATAAGTACTAATGAATAGCCAATATTCTATTAATATTCATGCTAATAAGCAACTAGTTAAATGACCCTAATATAAAGTGTTACTGTGCATGTTATAGAAGAATGCAAGTACCTGCAGGGGGTTTGGCCTCAATGGCCTTCCAGTAAGCAGTGTGCTGTGTGCAAGTGACCGAGGAATACAGGAGACAAGTCAACTTAAATTGCCTTAAATCTTGTTGTTTTAAACAAAATTATCCTGCAAATTTTTTTTTAACTACATTTAAGTTCCTTGTTATGGGCAACTCTGCATCTTTTAAAAATTCCCAGTTTATTTAAATATCTTCCCGTTAATTCCCATATATTCCTGTTAATTCCCATATATTCCCGTTAATTCCCATGGAAAGTTTCCAGCCTTGAAAATTCCCGGAATTTTGCAACTCTACCTACAAACAAAGGATCTTGGTGGATCCAAAGGTTATATCAGGAATATACCCTGGATGGGATGCCAGTCCATCGCAGAGCATTAAGCGTACAGATGTTCACACTCTCATTCACAACTGGGGTCAATGTAGCAGTGGCAATCTGCCATGAAAAGGCATGAGAGAGCTGAACATAGAGACAATAAAATACAAACTTTGGGACAACACCACATAGACAGTAACCCAAACATTACCCACTGCACCACCGTGACTGCATAGTAACTAATAAGCTAAATTATAAACTTGAACTCAGGGGGCACGGTGGCTTAGTGGTTAGCACGTTTGCCTCACACCTCCAGGGTTGGGGGTTTGATTCCCGCCTCGGGGGTTTCCTCTGGGTACTCTGGTTTCCTCCCCGGTCCAAAGACATGCATGGTAGGTTGATTGGCATCTCTGGAAAATTGTCCCTAGTGTGTGATTGCGTGAGTGAATGAGAGTGTGTGTGCCCTGCGATGGGTTGGCACTCCATCCAGGGTGTATCCTGCCTTGATGCCCAATGATGCCTGAGAGGTAGAAAATGAGTGTGTGAGTAAACTTGAACTCTGTCTACATATCCTTGGTCAAAACCTAACATTCCTTTAAAAGCATACACGGTTAATCAGCATCTAATTATTCATTCTGGTATAAATTACTTTAACATGCAACTAAGGAACATGCTCATCATTCAAATAGAGAACAATCAAGCACTTCAGACACTGATTAGACATGGAGTCCTGAGGGGATGCTCCAGCACTTTCAGCAGTTCCAGATCATTTAGCTTCATTTCCTCAATCATCTGTAGAGACAAACACATGCTCTTATTAGTGATATTGGTTTAACTTTAGCAGTTTTTTTAAATCATATTAACATATTAAGACTATTCATGTTTCAGCCACATGTATACAAAAATTATACTAAATGTTTTATGACATTGTAGCTGAACACACACAGTGGAAAGTCTTTCACTGTGGGATGTGGTAGCATAGTGGTTAACGTGTTGGACCCCCAAGTGGAAGGTTGTGAGCTTGAGTCCCAGGTCCACCAAGATGACGTTGCTGGGCCCATGGGAATGCCCGTCACCTGCTTGTTTATTAAAACATTGTTATATTAAAACAAACAAGCACATATGCTGTAAATGTAAAGTGCGTACTGCCTTCTTCCACACATATGAGTTTAAGAAAGGTCAGAAATTGATTAGTGAATCATGGATGGCTTCAGCATCATCAACATTCATGTTTGAAATACACCAGTGATGAACGATCGGTTTTCTGATACAGATAATTTTGAGTTTTGACATTTTTATTATCATAATGAAATTTCTAAATACCAAGTCTGTAATTAAACTGTATGGAACAAATTGGATAAAAGGAAGTATAACGTCCTAGGCCTTTTGGGCCTTGTGGTTTTATTATGCCTATTAATTCCTAAGTAGCTGCTAAGTTAAACCTAATCCTCTCCCTACCATGCATCTTTATGGATCTGACTCGCTAGTTTATCTACAGTTGATCTTTTTGCCTTCTCATGTGCTCTCTTTGTGTTCACTCCCTCTCTTCACACAGCTGAATGACTGCAATCACAAACTGCATTCATGTGTTAAAGCTTTTGGTTATCGCCTAAAAGCTTGGACTTCATTGGTTTGTTATTACTATTTTTTGTATATTTAAGCTTCATTATCCACTTGTGTCTAGAAATTTTTATTTTTTTTTTTAAATTGCTCGATTTTTTTCCAATAATGACCCACGGTGCTAATTTCAGCACACTGAATTTTCTATTTATTTGAACCATGAATGTTCCTCATAACACAGAAATATTCAGAATTTTCAGAATGCAAATGCCGTGACATAAAAATTACATGGCCAAAGGTTAGCGCTTCAGTACAGAACAAAAAAATTTAATTTGGCTCAGTGGTATAAGTAGGAAAGAAAAGGAAGCGTGAACTGAGTTAGTTGACAGCGGTGGTAGCGATATGTCCAAATAATGAGGCGCTAATGGCCGTCTCTTTGACCACAGCGAGCGGAGAACGTCCTGTAGTGCAAAAAAAAAGCAGGTAGTTTATATAAGTAGGACATTCTTAATCTTGATTCATTAATTTAAGTCTTTGAAGAAAAAAAAAAAGACAAAAAGTTATGTGGTCTTTGCACTTTGCACATTCATTTTCTCACTTTATCTCTCGCTCTCACTCTCTCGCGTCCTCGATTGCTAACAGAACACCTACACACTCACACATGGCACAGACCATTATGAGTAAAAAACAACATCATGACTAGGCTGATATTAACCGAAGAAAAGTCGTATTAAACGGTGCTGTGAATAGATTTTTAGAATTGAAGTTTTTGTGGCCCAGCAGGTACTGTAGCATTGCCACATCACAGCTTTCTGGAGTTTCTTTTTACCTCATAAAAATGATTTACGCTAAATTACTCCAAGGTCCGAGTGTGAAAGGTGTGTTTATGTGCGGTGCCCTGTGATAGACTGGTGTCACATCCAGAGTATATTCCTTATTCCTATTATAGGAAACAGCATCTTTAGTAACTTTCAGGTCAGGATACTGCTGTTTATTCTTATTTTTACCAGTTTATTCTTATTTTTGATAACTAAGTCGGTTAAAAAATAAGTACAAACAACAATTAAAATGCGTAATGCAAGTCTCTTGCATTCCTTTAGTTTTTTAGACCAATAAACTCAAGTGTACAACAGCCAGAGCCACAAACCATTTAGACAAGTCTGGCATTTATACCAGTGTTTTTTTCTAGCATTTTCCAGCATTTATGAGGGCATGGTGGTTGAGATCCTGTATAATTAAAAACAAGCAAACGAATACATTCTGGTTTAAGCCACACCGACTTTGGGTTTAAATGTGAATACAGATAGATATTTGAAAACTGAAAACAGTATTTAACCTAACCCTAACACTATATGGCCAAAGGTTTGTGGACGTCTGTCCATAATCTTCCTCTGCACTTTCTGCATCACTGTTACAATAGCCAGATTGCCACCTTCTGGGAAGGTTTTCCAGTAGATTCCGAAGTGGGTCTGTGGAGATTTGTGCCAATTCAAACACAAGAGCATCAGTGAGATCAGACACCGATGTCAGGTGAGGAGGTCTGGAGTGCAGCTGGTGGTCCATTTCATCTCAAGAGGGTTCAGTGGGGTTGAGGTGAGGTCAGGGCTCTGTTAAGGACACTCAGGCATTCTTTTACTCCAACCTGGAAATATTTTCATGGAGCTCATTTTGAGCACAGAGGAACGGCTGAGACAGGGAAGGGAAGGAAATTGCAAATGCTATAGCATACACAGTCAGGGATAACCCCCATTTGTGTCACGATCAGTTGTCCACATATGTGTGGCCATATAGTGTACAAAGAAAAGATCACTGGATTCATTTCTTCATCGCCATTATGTAGTAAATCCTAAGGGAACATATTATTTTTATTAATAGTAGTAGTAGTGGTGGTATCTATACATCCATCCATACATTCATTTTCTGTAGCTTTTATTTTACAAAGGGTTGGGGAACCTGGAGTATCACCCAAGGGACACGGGGAACAAGGTGAGGAACACCCAATTTAGAGATGCCAGTTAGCTTAAACACATGTCTGTGTAGGGATGTGGTAGCCTAGTGGTTAAGGTGTTTGGCTACCAATCGGAAGGTTGTGAGTTCGATTCCTACAGTACGTCCACCAAACTGCCACTGCTGGGTCCCTGAGAAAGGTCCTTAACCCTCAATTGCTCAGTTGTATATAAAATGTAAGTCGCTCTGGATAAGGGCGTCTGCTAAATGCTGTAAATCAGTGGTCCCCAACCACAATGTTTGATAATTTTACCGCGGCCCGCTGGGGGTGGGGGGTTTTGGCTGGTGGGGGTAGCGGCTATACAATTAAATTAAAATTAATAATTTTATTTTAATTGTATTTAAACATGCCTTTTTAACTCCCTACAATGGTAAATCAATGAGAACCCTGAGCTTGTTTCTTTGCAACGAGGCGGTTCCATCTGGGGTAATAGGAGACAATAGGAGACAATGACACCCGAAGTGTGTTGCTTATGTCCAGTTTATTCTGTTGTTTTGTTTTGGTTGCTGTCACTGCAGAAAACCCCGCTTCACACAGATAGCATGTCGGAAATGGCAATAGGGATTTAAGTGCTGTGGTGACAATCTCAGGGTATTCCGCCATGACTTTAATCCAGAACACTGGCAGAGTTTCTAACTTTCTAATGACGTCTGTTTCGTACTCATTTTTGCTAATTTGTGGGTTAAATTTGAGCAAACACAATATACATGTACATTAAGCACTGTTAAACATGAGAAAGTACCAGTGAACAGAGAGAAGAGCGATAAATATCTTCTCTCCACCAAAGCTACAACGCCACTGCCGCTTGCAGCTGCTCAGCTCCAGACGTCACCTAAACCAGACCCGATATCACGATATTTTGCGCATGCGCGGTATTGGTGCGGCTTTAGGTGACGTCTCTCAGCTCCCGGTTAACCTCTCGTCCATGGTAAGTCGCGCAAACCCGAGAGAAATACACCACAGTAAATAAAATGGAAATAATTTAATGTTCCTTGGGTGGCCCGGTACCATTTGGTCCACGGACCGGTCCGCGGCCTGGGGGTTGGGGACCATTGCTGAAAATGTACCAGCAGAGGAAACTAGAATACCCAGAAGAAACCCCCAAAGCATGGGGTAAACATGCAAACTCCATTTCTTTGCCTCAGAGGACCAAACATAATACAGCTAAGACAGCAGGCGATAGATGTAAGAAAATCTGAGATCTGATATAAGATACTTTCTGTTTTTTTTATTGGTTTAGAGCAGAGTTTTGATTGATACCTCTATTCTCTGGAACATTTGAGAGAATAGTTTCCTCACTGAGGAGAATAGCACTATTATACCCAGGATGAGTCATAAAATGGCACAGATCTATTAGACAAAGAGGACCGCTATAAAAGATGTTAGAACAGAAAGAAGATATCCTGGAGATGGAATGCTTTCACTAATGCTTCCTGTGAGTTTCTTCAGCACTTCAAAGTTTCATTGTTCATGCTCGTCTTCTTTCCTAGAAGTGGTCTGATATTGTCAGTTATCAGCAGCAGTACCCAATTCTTCAGTTCTTGGCAAAAAGGGGAAGTCTTTTGAGATTAGTTCTTATCGTTCTATTAATGATGGATTCAGTTTTTACATTTTTTTGTTACAGCACAGTCAAGGGGACATAATTAATGCCTTATTGCCTCCAGAGCGACGTTCATCTCAGTTGGAGATACCAAGGAGCCAGACTTTTGTTCAATTTAATTGAAGAAAATGTAATGTTTTGTAATATTCCACTTCTATAAAACAAATAGCGGTTGCAGTTAGTTATATTTTGAAACACTGCACTTGGTGGGATGATGCATATGCATAATATATGTTGAAGTCTTCTCTGTGGAGTGTAACAGCATCAAATCTTTCTATAATGTTTAACAACGTTGGAGACGGTAGTAGGTGGATCTTGGGAATGCTTATGGGAGGAACATTTCAAGCTTATTCTGTTTGCACATGTAAACTGTCCAATCCAATTGAATTGGTGTGGAATTTCTTGTATGATTTCGGTGCCAAGTTGTTTGCCAAGTCATAACCTCCTGGCAGAGGCAAGCAGATTTTTTGGTATTTAGCAGCTAAGCAGCTTTAAAGCCCCAATGATCCACCACCATATTTTACAAAGTGTACACATGCTTTTTCTTGTACGGTGGTGCGCATGGGCAAATATATCTAGTTTTGGTCTCATCTGGCATGAGTCCCTGAAGACTTAGATCATTTCAGAGTAATTAGATTTCTTTTTGAAGGACGATAATTTGTTTTAAATTGGTTTTTGGGGGCGTCATTGTAGCACAGTGGGAACTATTGCTTCCTCGTAGCTCCAGGGGTCCCCAGTTTGGTCCTGAGCTCAGGTTTCTGTCTGCATACTTCCCATGTGTCCGTTTGGGTTTCATCCAGATTCTTTCACTACCTCCCACAAAAACATGCAGCTAAGCATATTGTTTATGCTAAATTACCCCTGTTTGTTAATCAGTGTGTACATTGTGCCATGTGACGGACCGATGTCCCGTCCTGCCTGGCACACAGTGTTCATGGGATCGGCCCTGAATCTGCAGCAGCGCTATAATCTTATGATTTTAGAAACTGAGTGCATACATTAGATTGTTGTGTATGGTGTACTTTAGATAATGACTATTGTCTGTTTTTTTTAAGGGTGCCAGTATTTCTGGTGTTAACTGTACATGCACTTATCAACCTGAAGATGATCTAAATTTTATTATATATAAAAACGCAACCCGAGCTCCATTAAACTAGTGCGCAGACATTTTTCTTGAGTGCAGATAAAGCGTAACTAGCGAAAAGTAGGATTGGGTTCACTTATTGAATCTCTCTAAGTGCTTTGTTCTATCTGCCTATGCTCTTCTCTGCTACCTGCTCCTTAAATAGTCCCATTAGAGTGAGGAAAGAGAATTACTGTCTGAACACTTCAGCCCAGAGAGCGTTTTCTCAGCTATGTGTAACGCAGGCAGATGTTGATGAGCTCTCTGTGTAAATTGCCTGTATACGGTCAGATGTGGCCGCTGTCGGAGCTCTGTAGCTTACTGAGGAGCCGAGCAGCGTGTTAGAGAAGGATATCTGCAGTCGTAGCTTCTCAGTGTGGTGTGATTTTGCACATCTGTGGAAAAACCAGTAGCTCGGGTATCCAGGATCGGGATATTATCGGGAGCTATTTCAATTTTAATTTGTAGTTGGGGAAAAAACAAAAACGTTTTGTCTAACGTATTGTCTAGTGTGTTTTGTTTCGTGTCTCCCAAAAGTTTTGTCTGATTTTGTCTGTTTATATTTATGCTCAGTGCGCTTGACGATGACGTGAAGCACCTCAATGTTCAGCATGTGTCCAAATCCCAAATCCTGTTTCATGCAGCGGAATCAAAATCTTCGGAAACACTGACAAAACCAAGCAAACTGAAGTGTAGCACAAACCTGTTATATACCTCTCTTGCCTATTTCTTATGGTCGGATCTTCAGTAGCGATCATTTGAAGACTTCAGCAGGAAGGAATTAGTGTTGGGTCTGTGGTGTACATGGAAATGACGCTGACCCATTAGCTCCTCAGGAGCTCTTGGTTGCTTAAGTCCACTCTCCTACAAACTGTTGTAGAAAGGACATTATTTACAATTACATTATTTACTGTCCGGTGACACCCAAATGAGGATGAGGTCAACTTCTTAGTCTGCTTCCTCCCAAGGTTTCTTCCTCATATCGTCTCAGGGAGTTTTACTTTGTCACCGTCACCTCATGCTTACTCATTAGGGAAAATTGTTAGAGCTATTTAGTAACTTGTGTCTATAATATATTTATATATATATGGGCACTTGAGTGGGGCACGGTGGCTTAGTGGTTAGCACGTTCGCCTCACACCTCCAGGGTTGTGGGTTCGATTCCCGCCTCCGCCTTGTGTGTGTGGAGTTTGCATATTCTCCCTGTGCCTCGGGGGTTTCCTCCGGGTACTCCGGTTTCCTCCCACGGTCCAAAGACATGCATGGTAGGTTGATTGGCATCTCTGGAAAATTGTCCGGAGTGTATGAGAGTGTGTGTGTGCCCTGTGATGGGTTGGCACTCTGTCCAGGGTGTATCCTGCCTTGATGCCCGATGACGCCTGAGATAGGCACAGGCTCCCCGTGACCCGAGGTAGTTCGGATAAAGCGGTAGAAAATGAATGAATGAATGGGCACTTGACAAATAGAGGTGAAACAGTATTTTTTTTTCCTATGTGACAAACAAAATATATATATTTGACAAACAAAATAAATATTTTTCAAACAAAATATATGAAATTATAATGTTCAAAGGCTGAAGTTGGTGTCACTGTTACTGTTTTATAGAATTTCCCCTTCTTTATGCTATTTTGTAAGCCTTTTTCACAGCAACAGTTGTAAAATGTCCTGCGGTCTGACACCACACTTCAGTAAAGAGAAAATATACAGATATTACTGATTTCAACTGCAAATCACATATGTTAAAGCTTAAGAAGCCTTTTCTAAAAATCATCATTGGAATTCAACATACAGTTTTTTTGTTTTTTTTTTTCAGTGTTTTTTTTCACTGTTTTTCAGTTCCACTCCTTACTTGCACCTTCTTTTCTCACTCACTCGAATAGAAATATTTCATAAAATGAGAAAAAGTCTTACTGCACTGTTTATTTTTTGTGATAGTTAAATTATGCAGTGCTACATCATGATTAAGGCATTAACTTAATTCTTAAAAATCGAATTAACTTAATTAAGGCATTCAGTTGGATTTAAAGTGATGTCACACCACATGACTTCCATGTCACACCACAGGACGGCATTTATGTTACAAAATTTTGCTTGTTGTAAATATTCCTGTATATTGTTTTTGTATGTAAAAACATTTTTTTTATTAAGTTAATATTTGTAAAATAATGCCAAAGCTCTTATGAATTATTCCAAATGTTGCTGGTTTATTTTATAGCTGTTTATATTTCATGTTTCATTTATGTTACAGTCACACCGCAGGACATTTGGCATAAAAGCCTTTAAATAAACAGGAACAAAAAATATTTTTTTATCCAAAAATAAAACTACAACATAAAATACAGTAATTTGCTTCATTTACATATGATTTTTGTAAGAAATAACACATTTTAGTGAGTATTTACACTATGTTACATTAAAATCACGTCACGTCAACCACCCATATATATGTGTGTGTGTGTGTGTGTGTGTGTATATATATATATATATATATATATATATATATATATATATATCGTCGCTGTCAGGCGGAATCCTCGTATCTCCAAAACCGTTATTTTTCAGGAAATTAAAAAAACGAGACGAGCACCAGAACTAGCGGGGGTCAAGATTGTTTTTTCTTTGAGCCCAGTGTTTTGAAGACATTTACCTCAGAAGACGTGTTGATTCGTTGCGACTCTTCTTGAGGAGAAATATACCGCAAAGCTCTCTCGCGGAGTGAAGAAGAGGTGGACAGTTGAAGTGTCCAATGGAGTTATGAGATTTGCGCTCAAGCTATTTTCAAGACTTTAGATTGGTTAATAACTTGTAAAAATAACAGACCCAATATATATATACATATATATTGTATATTATATATTGTATATTGTATATTATATATTATATATTGTATAATATATATGTATGTATATATATATATATATATATATATATATATATATATATATATACACATATATATTGTATATTATATATTGTATATTGTATATTATATATATTATATATATATATATATAGAGTACTTGTGGTTCAACATAATGAGAGGAAATAAAAAAAAAAAATTTGGCTTAGATGCAAGCCAGATCTTTCCAGAGCTTTTACTTGCTGTCCGAGGTCCAGGTTTGAGCGTAATTAATTGAATTTGCCATGCTTACTTGATTCACCCATAAAAAAAAAAAAAAACGATTAACTATTTAATTATCCAGAACCAATAGCTTAATACATGATAACAACCAATCAGGTTTTAGAGGGTATGGGAAGGTGTAACAGTAAGCTGTGGAGTCAGGAACTGCTTGCTGGTAGCGGCAGTGCAAAAACATAGTACAGTGTGTTGTTATATTACAAACACAACCTTAACTCCTAAACGGTTGGAAATTAGGTCTGTGTTGATCTATCGATTCTCTAGTCCAGGACATGCAGATTTAGAGTCTTAGCTATTGAGCTTTTAGTTTAAAAACCCTGTTGAGGTTTGCTAAACAGAATGTTTTGTTCGGCGTCTATATTAATGCTTAACGTACTTCACGGTGATGTGATGCACCTCAATGCTGTAATTACAGTTTTCCTTTAATCCTTTAATAATTCTAGTTTATTAATATCCCATGTATAAAGCATTTGTGTAATGTTAGCTAAGATGAACGTAGATAGATTTGATTTCGATTTCATAGAACTTACTCGGTTTTATAATTACCATAACAGAAAGCAAGGGCTTTCTCTGAGTCCCAAGAGCTTTAAAAGCACATTAGGTGGGGAAATTGGACGAAGCTGCCGGTCGGTCGGTTAATATCTGAGAGTTCAAAACACCGCACAGATCATTCAAGACATTCATTTTACATTTATATTGGAGAGAAAAATATTATAGGGTAACTCGAGTCAAAATATTCCTAGCATATAAAGGTTGGCAGGTAAAATAATTGGAGCAAATTTCTTAATCTTGGCATCGTTATATCATGTGGGACGACAAAATGATTATCGCTAGAGGGAATAGCGCATCTCATAACTTAAATGTTCACCATCAAGTTGCTGGCTTTGTGCTGAGGTGGCAAAACATTAGAAACTATATCACGAGAGGATAAAGACTGTCGCAAGACCGTCATCTTCTTCCTAAGAAGTCATACTGCTTTGTTTTCTTTGGTTTTCCTACGGGTGTCACACTTAGACCCTTTGCCTCTACGCTCTCTGCTCCTGTCTACGGTGAGCTCTTCTAGCCTTATTTCCTATTCACACTCACTTTTACGAGCGGAGTGGGACCAAGGGAAAAGGGAGAGAGGTCTCCATGGCAACGGGCAGCAGGCCTCGTCACTGTGGTCTGCAGCACGTGATCTGCAAACAAATGCAAGCTCGAGTTAAGAACCGCTGGCAGATTAACCACACGCATCATTCTCATACACAGCTGTCCTGCACGGTTATATAACAACATGCTGTTCGCTTTTACTCGCTGTGAAAAACACAGAAGAGGAGAAGAATTAAGTGTGGCATTTTCATCTCATTCAAATCGGTTGAAAGGAGAGAAGCAGTTATACATGAAGTTTGGGTTTAAGTGCTAGTACTGAAAAGTGCAACAAACACCAGTCTCGAAGCACGCACTACTACGCCAGTCATGATGAAAGATTTAAAGATTGAGTTTACACTATATGCATGTAAAGCTTCTGAAAAACAGCTTTGGTCAGCAAAAGCTCAGCGGAACTGGTTTTAATTATCTTTTTGAGAAGCAGACTACACTCTCCCCAGGCTTCTGTTAAGCTGCTCATTATATCCTTTATGCAGTGGCACCACTTCTGGAGCAGTGCAGCCTGTAAACACAGAGAGAGAGAGAGAGAGAGAGAGAGAGAGAGAGAGAGAGAGAGAGAGATAATCAGCTTAGGCAATCCTAGGAGCAAGCGTAATGTGACAGGTGTCTTACACGTTCAGCAACAACAAGAAAAAACACCCAGGTTCGATAGCTGGTGCTGAAGGAAGACACAAGATGTCAAAATTCATTCAAACAGAGTGCAGGGAAACCTCTATTAATCTCGTACATTAACTCTCTGAGCCTCAGAGACAACAGACTAAAATACAATGAGATGAGGAGCAACAATTGTGCTAGAAATGATCTCAAGAAGGAAAGATTCTAAATTAGCAGAACTGCCAGTGTGCTCGTACTGTACGTCGATTTGATTAAATCTCACGTACGTGAGTCTATGTTTTCCAAACAGATATGATTCCTGCTGAAATACTATCTGTAGCTATAAGATGTAGATCTCAAGGTTTCTTAAAAATGTAGCTAGTGGATGGTTTGGACAAATAATGCTAAAAAAAATGAATTCATAAAAAAATATTTTATAGCTGACTAAATTTGCTTAGAAATCAATCTAAGATTAAGAGTTCTGCTGTCTGAGCTCATCATAGTTTGAACAAAGGATTAGACCTTATTAGCATTGCAAAGTGAACATCAAACGACAGGGAGGAAGCGACATTGTCTGAGAGAAACATAATGAAATTACTAGGATAATGCAGCCAAAACCATGTTGTCCTCTGTATGAACTATGAACCTTTTTTCTCATATTCCAGACGCAGGCTAAAATGAGTCAGCGTGTACCCTTTGCTCATGTAAAATATAATTGGAGCGCATTTGCCCTGTTATTTTAGTAGTTTTTTTTTAAAAACACCACTATGCAATTGCTTGGAAACTGGAAGGGGGAAAAAACAGCAACAGAGAAAGCTCTGTTTGCAAAATGTGCCCTCTATGCACAGCTTTGGAAGCTTCGTGACCTTTGACCCGTCACTGGGGGAGTGCTGGAAACGTCATCCAGAGCATTAACATACACTGCACACCATTGAGACCGCAACACTCGATTTCATGTTGCCAAGCAACAGGGCCGTCGTAGCGGGAATGTGGCGAATTGGGTTTTAAGGAAGCCTTTGCTTTCACAGGAAGGTAACGTACCTACATGAGCACAAGGAGCATCTCGTTGTCAAGGAGGAAACATGGCTAATTGGTCGACTTATCCTGTTTAACATCCTCACACGTTCTGGCCGTTCAGACGAACGCCTCTCGTATTTATCTCTGTTCTACACGGAATGTTATGGAGGTTTACATCTTAGGACACAATCCAGTAAAACACCGAGTGTTGAGATCTCAGCATATATTTATATTTCAGCTGTTTTTCAGCCCAGAATCGTGGACTCTTTCCTATTGAACGTCCTTGACGCTCTTTAATCACCTCCATCTTTTCACTACCTTGTAATTGATTTCCTATCGACCTAAGACACTTTTTTGTTTTTTTTTCATTTAAAGTACTACAATAGGTCAGAACGATCATTGTCAAACATTTCACCGGAGATATCGCGTCAAATATATATTTACTGGAACAATTTGTAGTCTTGCTCCACTTTTAACATATTTCACGGCAGCCTACATTTTCTGCTGCACAATGTGTCCTAAGCCATTTGCAGAATGAAAAGAAAAACAAACAATACTTGATATTTAAATGGGAATTAGCTTTGATATTTACGCAGGACTGAGGAAGGGAAAAAACATAAAAGTGAATGTTCATTCATTCATTCATTCATTCATCTTCTACCGCTTATCCGAACTACCTTGGGTCACGGGGAGCCTGTGCCTATCTCAGGCGTCATCGGGCATCAAGGCAGGATACACCCTGGATGGAGTGCCAACCCATCACAGGGCACACACACACTCTCATTCACTCACACAATCACACACTACGGACAATTTTCCAGAGATGCCAATCAACCTACCATGCATGTCTTTGGACCGGGGGAGGAAACAGGAGCACCCAGAGGAAACCCCCGAGGCACAGGGAGAACATGCGAACTCCACACACACAAGGAGGAGGCGGGAATTGAACCCCCAAATCTGGAGGTGTGAGGCAAACATGCTAACTACTAAGCCACCGTGCCCCCAAAAGTGAATATTGTTATTGAAAAATAAGCACACATATGATTTATTCCACTGGTCTAACAGCTATTTGGGAACAATTTGGTTGGTGGTTTGACAAGATATCAACAAAGATTCAGCAAATAATTATCAACTTGATGCAGCGACTACCAATTATATTGAAGACATATGATGCAGATAAACACTGCTGAGTTTCATTTACAATAGAATAGAAGCCTTTCTTTTGGCACATATACTGTACATTACAGCACAGTGAAATTCTTTATTCTAATATTCTAACTTTGGAGAAGTATGAGCACAGGGTCAAGGGCCCAACAATGGCAGAGTGGCAGTGCTGGTGCTTGAACCCTGATCTTCCAATCAACATCCCAGAGTCTTAACCGCTTGATCCACCACTGCCCCAAACACCGCTAACAAATTACAAACTATTTAGCAGCAAAAAAAAAAAAAAAAAGATTTGTTGTCAAGTGGAATTCAAGCCACCCACTGAGAAACCATTATTACCATGGCAACCAGTAGAAAGCAATGCTGACAACTTTATAAAGGTAAAATCACCGTTGAGCGTGATTCGTGCCAGCATACAATTAAAGCGCAAGTTGTTATTATAGAAATAACATATAATCTGTGATCTGTGTTATTTCCAGTGCTCTTGTCAGAGCTGTGCTGTTATACAGTAGCAAATGAACACCTTTTGACCAATTATCTTTAGGAGTTCCACCATTTAAACACAAACCATTCAATTTCTGGTTAAATTCTCTAGTGGTAACGTATAGCTAACGTTATATAGACCGATCATCTCAGACAATCGTATAACACGGCTTTTATAGCATTAGACACCGTTAAATGTATCAAATAAAGAGTAACTGAGCTAGCACTAACTTTTTCCTTTCTTTCTTTCGTTTTATCGGGTTTTTTAAAAGAGATTTCTATAATATATAAACATTGTGCATCTTCCAAATGCACTTTTCTGATCTGTTATGTTTTTACATTACATTTCTCCCATTTAGCAGACACCCTTATCCACAGTGACTTACATTTTTATTATTTCAATTTATACAACTGAGCAGTTGAGGGTTAAGGGTCTTGCTCAGGGGCACAGAGGTGGCAGCTTGGTGGACCTGGGTTTCAAACTCATGACCTTCTGATCAGTGGCCCAACACCTTAACCACTAAGCTACCACATCCCACATGTCTTTCGTCTTTCAGAACCAAAGAGAGCCATACTTTAATTCTTTAATACAGATAGATGATATTGTAATCTATGCATTATGTATTTTAGGTTTTTAATGGATTAGCTGAACTATGCTGAAGACTTAAGGGCTTGGTATTTAATAGACACAAAATTTGCACTATACAGTATGTTTATTATAAAGCTCTAATCATCGAGGAAATGCAGCGAGTAAGTGCTGATTAATTCCCTAAAGTCCTTCAGTCACCTGTGGCTAGACGGTCTGATGAGCCGATGCCGTGTTTTGTAATCTCTAAAGCCTTCTCGGATGAGCGCAGAATTGGAATGAATATACATAATTAATGTTTTTTAAAGTATTCTGGGATTTTGACTTGGTCTGGCAAACTTCGTGTGGATAATACGTGTTCATTCCGTTTCTCTTTTGAAAGGTTCGCACTAACCGACGGTAAGAGACGCGAAAGAAACTTTACTTAAATTTCATCCCACCTGCACAAGTGAACCAGAAATGGTCTTCGGTTTCCGTCCTGGTTTTAAACACACGAAGTTGAACGTACTTTGTTAACTAATATAATAAATGTAACTCTTGGTACATGCTTGCAGCAGATGTTGAATAACAAGGACACAGTGCTGTTGATGCAAAGCACCACTCATCTCTAGGTCTGAGTTGCATACTGGGGAGGCTGAGTACGTCTGGATGAGATAAATGAGGCCAGGTTTTGCTCAAATTTGCAACAGCAACCTTGTAACAAGAGCGAAGCAATTAAACTCCCTGAAACTGGTACATATTTCTGCTTCTGAAATCTGATTGGGCAGAAAGTTTCTATGTTTAAAAAGGATCTCTAAGTTTCTCTTTTTAAAAAGATAATGTTGCTGGTGCTTTGTAATTTACCAATAAAGAGATTTCTTCTGCAGACATTCCACAACATTGTAATTGTATAAATGGATAAAAAGTGTCCCTTTTATTTCCGGGCATAATCGTACGATTTTTGGAATATTACTGTGTTATAAGTGGAATAATATACTCCAGTATGTGCTTTTAGAAAATAGTCATCTCTGGTGTGGTAATTTAAATCGATTAATATAATTGGCAGCTCGATTACCTGCTGCTTGATGTCTATACTCCCGGTTTGGTCTTGTGTTGTTAATGAGAGTCAATAACTGAAATTACGTAAATCTGAAACTCTATGTTGTATATATAGTTTTTGCAGAAGCAAAATTGAGTCAGCGAGTGGGGCAGCGTGTGAGTGGGTGAGCAAGTGAGTGACTCAGTGATTTATTAAGTGTGTGAGTTGGGTGGGTGAGTGAGGAAGTCACTGTGTGAGAGATTGAGTCAGTTACTGGGTGAGTCACTGATCCAGTGAGTGAGTGATTAGGTCAGTGAGTTGGTGAGTCACCGAGACATTGAGTCTGTGACTGGGTGAGTCACTGATACATTGAGTCTGTGACTGGGTGAGTCACCGAGACATTGAGTCTGTGACTGGGTGAGTCACTGATATATTGAGTCTGTGACTGGGTGAGTCACTGATACATTGAGT
Organism: Tachysurus vachellii; assembly: GCF_030014155.1. Lineage (NCBI taxonomy): Eukaryota > Metazoa > Chordata > Actinopteri > Siluriformes > Bagridae > Tachysurus > Tachysurus vachellii. The sequence continues at coordinate 7,310,754 of NC_083474.1, forward strand.
CTGTGACTGGGTGAGTCACTGATACATTGAGTCTGTGACTGGGTGAGCCACTGATACATTGAGTCTGTGACTGGGTGAGCCACTGATACATTGAGTCTGTGACTGGGTGAGCCACTGATACATTGAGTCTGTGACTGTGTGAGTCACTGATACATTGAGTCTGTGACTGGGTGAGTCACTGATACATTGAGTCTGTGACTGGGTGAGTCACTGATACATTGAGTCTGTGACTGGGTGAGTCACTGATACATTGAGTCTGTGACTGGGTGAGTCACTGATACATTGAGTCTGTGACTGTGTGAGTCACTGATCCAATGAGTGAGTGAAAGGTTATGTTAGTGGGTGAGTCATTAATCTATTGAGCCAGTGAATGGGCACGTCACTAATCCTTTGAGTCAGTGAATGGGTGTGTCACTGATACATTGAATCAGTGAGTGGATGAGTCACTGATCTATTGACTCAATGTGTGGATAAGCCAATGATCCAGTGGGTGAGTGATTAGGTCACTGAATTGGTGAGTCACTGATTCGTTGAGTCTGTGACTGGGTGAGTCACTGATACATTGAGTCTGTGACTGGTTGAGTCACTGATACATTGAGTCTGTGACTGGTTGAGTCACTGATACATTGAGTCTGTGACTGGGTGAGTCACTGATACATTGAGTCTGTGACTGGGTGAGTCACTGATACATTGAGTCTGTGACTGGGTGAGTCACTGATACATTGAGTCTGTGACTGGGTGAGTCACTGATACATTGAGTCTGTGACTGGGTGAGTCACTGATATATTGAGTCTGTGACTGGTTGAGTCACTGATCCAATGAGTGAGTGAAAGGTTCTGTTAGTGGGTGAGTCACTAATCTGTTGAGTCAGTGAGTGGATAAGCCAATGATCCAGTGAGTGAGTGATTGTCAGTTTCTGGATAAGAAACTGATCCAGTGAGTTAGATCCGTCAGTGAGTGAGACATTTATCCACTGAGTTAGTGAACGGGTGAGTAACTGATCTGTTGAGTGAGTTGGTGAATCACTGATCTAGTGAGTGAGTGATTGAGCCAGTTACTGAATGAGTCACTGAGCTAGTGAGTGAGTGAGCCAGTGATCACTGGGTGAATCAGTGAATAGGTGAGTGAGATATTTGACACACAATATCAGTTCCACTCTGTGAAACAGTTATGAAGTGTTACATATGTGATTGAACCTGATGAACCTACTCATAATAGACCATTCATTTTGTTGCAAATGAAAGCACTTGCATAACAATTCTGCCTACCATTTTTATTCACGTATATGCTTCGAAATTAAGTGCCCTTTTTTAACATTCCTCAACAGTTGACATCATCAATTCACCATCACTGTCAGCTTTATTGACATATTTCTCCCTGTCATGTTGTGGCATTTACAGCAAAATTGAAAATAGATTTGTTTAGTTTATGAGGGTCTGACTTGGCAGTAACTTAGAGTCAGAGCTGTAGACCAGTTCTGTCATTTCCATATCCAGTATCCAATAAAATATCCAGCTTTAAATGAAGAAGCCCACAAAAATAATTAATGACAATCTAAGATGACTGCGTTTTTTCTTTTTTCCCAATGCTTTTGTATTTTGGCTTAGCGCGAGCAGTACTATGTGTCTGACTAATAGCTGTGTCAAGGCACAATAAATAGCTTTTCCACAAAAACAACACATTAGAGGCAGTATTGACTGAATGTGTTGATTTAATTGTACTTGGCCCAACTTCCCCTTCACATTTTTTATTATATTACTCTGAAAGTCTGAAAGCCACTGAGCACCCACCTGGGCACAGATCATGTTCTCCCACTGTTCCCCTTTACTTTTTATTTTAACAAATGTCTCTTTGGGTCAAACAAAGAAATGAAAAAAGTAACGCTGTCTGCACAGGTTTAAGCTAAGCCAGACCGGATTTTATTTAGCTTTGATTGAAATATTGATCTGCATGGCTTTATATTTCTCTGCAGTCTATCTTTCACCGGATAACCTGCAGGCATTTACTAAAAGTCAGTGCATATCATTCATCATTTTCACACAAACGCTGCTTTTCTTTAGATTTATTTTGCCAATTTGGAGTTTGTAATGAAATAGTCATAGATTTTGGACTTTTGTAAATGCAGCACAGGGGCACAGCAGGTAGTCTCAAAGTTCCAAAATCACCAGTTCAATCTTGATCTCAGCTTATTGTTTGTGTTTTACCGTGTGTGGGTTTCATACGAGTTTCCTTTCTACTCCTGAAAACACACCTATACTGAATTCCTCCTATGTGCGATTGAGTGTCAATGTATGTGCGTGTGTGTATGTGTGACATGCCTTCAAATGGACAATCTAGGGCGGGTCCCTTCCTTATGCAAAACGTTCCTAGAATAGACTCGACAGATCGACCTTGACCTGGATAAAGGGCCTACTGATGATAAACGAATGCGGTAATCTTCCATAAACGTTACAATAATTATTAATAGTGCTTCGAGAAACACTGACTTTTTTTTCCACTGGCTGATGATTCTCATAGGTATTCTACAATACCCAAAAAAACTCCTCCATTTGTGCCAGATTATAGGATCAGTGGGAAGCGTACAGCTTAAACTTCAGTAAACACTACAGGTGTTACACTACAAAACATTGTTACACTGCTTTCATTATTCAAAAACCTTGACTGGGAATAGAGATTAAAAATGAATGACACACAGAGTTAATTATAACAACAAACACCTGTAATGGTTGCTGGTGTGTCGCGCATGACCGACTTCGTTCCTTTGACATGGATGTGAGGACGTCTAATTGAATCTAAGTGAAGATTTCAATCAGGTCTAATAAGCACAATTAGGCAATTGTGTGGTGGCCTGTGTAAAAAAATAATTAAATAAAAACAACTGCGACACAGTGTCACTGCGGCTGAAGTCTGGGAAACAAAAAAAATTTTTTTGGATTTTTGTTTTTAAAAGAAAATAAGCATTTGAAGAGCTCTTTTCCAAAACGCGATAAACACCAAAATAAAAAAAAACGAGTTTGTCATGTCATTTTGCTGTGTTGTGAACCTATATACTGCTCCATCAATGTTTCATGCCAAAACACTATATTTCCTTGTTTAAAATGTATTGCAAGATGCAGTTCCTTTCCAAACCGAGATAAGCGCCAAACCTGTTTTTTGGCAAAACGCTATATGTCCTCTCTCGACCAATCAGAATTCGGTGAGCGTTCAACGCAATTCAACATGGCGGCGGTCTGAGGCGAGAGATGTTTGTTTGTGCGCAGTCTTCAAAATGAGTGTAGGAGATTATTTCTATTCTTAATAAAGTTATTTATTTCCCTGATGTCATATGTTGCATGTTCTCTTTTTGGTTTATGTCTCTTTTTATATATAAAAAAAAAAATAAATAAAAAATTTTTAAATAAAGGATGTATTTATAGCGTTTTGGAAAAAATAAAAAGAAACTTTAAATTTATATTCAACAGCATTGTTGTTTCATTTAACAATCACTGTTTAACATGTTCAGACTGAGCCAACAGACCATTTTAACAGGATAAATTGAATATAAACAAAATGTGTGGGTCTAGGTAAAAAAAAAAGTCATTTTCATAAAAACTATTAAAATGGATTTATAGCGTTTTGGAAAAGAGCTCTTCATTTTATCTAGGCGACTTTCTAAAATTGTGCATCATTTATCAGTGGATGATTTTCTGTTTCTGGGCAGTGGCGGATCAGTACGTTAAGGTTGCGGGTTACTGACCAGAAGGTCAAAAGTTGTCATGAATGCGGGATAAAACAGACCCAAATGCAGGATAGTAAAATAAACAGGGTTTAATAACAAAAGAAACACGAAACATTAACACAAACGAGACAGGACGACAGGACAAAACAACCAAGACAACAGTAGATTCCGCGCTACACAAGGCAACGGGGCACAGTTAAATAGACAATGATAATGACAATGGGCAACAGGTGTGTGGAGATGGGAGGAGCAGACAAAGGCAGGGCAGACATGTGATGAGGAACATAAACGGATACACGTGGCCAAAGTCCGGGCTCAGTCCTGATAAAAGTTCACCCACAACGTATTTTGCTTCAGGGTGCTACGTTATGACTGACCCTGTGCTCTGACCCAAGAATTTGTTTTGTCTATGAGACCAAAATAAATCTATTTTGTTTACTTAATCAGGTTGTGTGTATATATTTGCATGAGCCAAACTGAAGTGAACGTTATCGATGTATGTACGCTAATAGATACCATTCACCCATTAATATATAGACACAGCTGATTTACATTTGGCGACTTACACAAAACTCCATAAAAGGCAAAGCTCACAGCTGAAATGAGACATAAATGGCATCACTGTGAAAAGGAACACATCTGGAGATGGATTACAGAAAAGGTGACTTAGATGTGAAATAAGTGAGGTGAAAAGAAAATGAAATTCATAAAAACATGAAATTTAACGTAACGTATAAGGAGTATTGTGGACTCCATACACATCGCACACAGGAGGAATTTGAACGATAGCACATTAGGGAGGATATAAAACCTTCAGCTGGAGATATACATGATTTATTACTAATCAGCCTGTTAGCACTGCCTCCTTTAAAAAAGAAGATCCACGGATATACTATATGTTTTCTTGCTGTCTTTCTTTTTTGCAGGTTTAATATTTCTTCAGTTTACGGCTTAAAAGAGAAACAACTGGGTTTCCGAAAAGTCTGTGTGTGATTGACGGATGTAAGCGATTTTATAAGCGAATCCTTATATAAAGGTGCAGTAACTCGTTGTGTTTCATATGATTTGAAGCTAAATATTCGAGGTAAACTGACACACACTCAGGAGAATGAGTAGGAATACAATTAATCTGTATCCAGCTTGATTAAAGAGGCCCGGTGCCTTGGCTGTCTGCCTACAAAGGTTTAAAAAATGCAGCCTGTCTGTTTAAAGATGTTTATACCAGTGTTTTGTGTAGTTTTTGCCTCATCGAAATGGACTGATTTTGTAACCAATTCAATTTGTATTCAGATCCTGACTGTGAAAGTGTGTGTGATGCATCAGATCATCATCCAAACAGAAAAATAACAGCTAAACGTCCTGTAATAAAGACATTCATTCTAAAAAAAATGTATTGAGTTTAACACTGAATGATTTTGATAACTTGTCAAATGTAAACTTATAGTTATTTTCAATTTAGCTTCTTTTCTCTACATACTGTATATTAGGCTTTAATGTAGAATCATTTGGAATTGTAATATAAAAAATGGCATTTTCTCTAGTTTCACTTTTCAATGTAAGTGCTAGAACTTTCTTGTAAACAGATTCCTGGGTTATTTAATTTCATGGTTGAACGTGTTACATGCTTTACCCGTGTTAATCAGGTAATCCAGGCATTTTGAAATCTGACGTTTGTACATGATTGGTTAAATACAGTGTGCTAAGCACTTGAGCACAAATTGTTTTTATTTTTCACAGCTTGAGTTTGGCGTGTTGTTGACCAAGCCTCTGTTGATATCCAGTTTCAACAGATTTTTCTGTCAGCTTCCATAAATACTCACATATTTTTGATCGTGTTAGCGCTAGCATGACATTTGAAGCTTTGGATTTTGAGGTATAGGAGATTTCTGGCCATAACTGTTCAAATAAAACTCTTATTCCTTAAACTCTCCTATTAGCTCCGTCACCATTTAACAAACGCCAACACACTGGCATCCTGTGATACGAGGCCCACGAACAGTTGGGCCAGTTCAGAACAGTTCTGGTGTCTGTTGCTAACATCTTTTTTACAACTCTACATGTTTGGCACCGCAATACCAGGTTAACTGCAAAAGTTAACCCATGGTAAAAAGCAGTGTTAACCTCGCTTTGTGAAATGTTCCTCTACTCGGGGTTAAAGGCCAAGTACAGTCTGATTTTCCCAGACCTCAATCTGTTTTTTTTTTTCAGCCTCTCTCCAAGTGAGCATTATACCTGCACAAGGAGAAGTCAGTGTCGGAGAGTCCAAGTTCTTTTACTGTGAAGGTATGTTGATTTATTTTTCTCCAGTCAAGAGCTTCTTCACTTTGTTCCTTTTATAGGATGGGGTAAGGCTTCTTGATACCTCTTGTGTTTGTACTGTAGGTTAAGTAGTTAATGTTGAACTTCATTCAACTTTATAGTGAAAATATGTCTATTTTAATTGGGATATACAATATATATATTACCTGAGGTTATTGTTTCTGGTCAGTTCATAGTTTGTTTAAAGTGGCTTTAAAATGACGGATTTGACTAGAAAGTTCAGAGTTGTTTTGAAATCCGTAGCAGCAGCAGCAGCTCTGATAATTGCTTGCCTTTACTGAACCATTATCAAAGCTTGTGTCTTCTGGTTCAGTGATTTGATGCTGTGCTAACAGCAGATTTCAAATCTTCTTGTACCATCAGGCTTGATTTACTCCCATTTCATGCTTTTTGGACATATGGACGTTCCAGCAGCATTTGTTTTAGAGCAATGATGTCTATCACAGTTCATTGAGTTAAATATTGGATGAATTAGTTCGCACATGTTGTGTTAATTGGCCTCGATTTTAACATGGTGCCTTTTTGCTCTGTCGTAGTTGTCGGCGCAGTGAAAGGAATCGACTGGTTCTCACCAAGCGGAGAGAAGATTGAATCCAGCAGGCAGGACATTACAGTGATCCGCAACGACGAGACATCCTCTACGCTAACTATCTACAATGCTAACGCCGATAATGCCGGCACTTATAAGTGTGTAGCCACCAGCGGAGACCAGCAAGCTGAGGCTACAGTGAACGTGAAGATATTCCGTACGGCCAGATCCATTTTTTACTTCAGCTCTCATACATCCAAGATTTCCTCTTTTTTCTCTACCCACTATATTGTAAAACGTATTCGATCATCTCGTAATAAATCATCCTCATTGCCAGTTATCTGTGACGTCAAACAATATTAACGGAAATAGACACAATCTGGGTACATTTGGACATTCAAATCAGTGATAACTGGAAGGAAAACTTTTTTTTTTTTTTTTTAAGAAAAAATATATTTTTATTTGAATTTTTCTTTTACGCTTCTGTGTTTATACAGTAACCTTTTAATCATTATCTCTCTAATACAATAGCGGTTTTAAAACAAAACCTGGAAATCATGATTTCTTTCAGAAAAATGTATTTTAATATAATTTAATATAATTTAATATTATTTCTATTTGAACTATTTTTAAAAAACACTAAAAACAATAATTATCAGTCAAACCTACTGTGGGTTTTTCCCCCCCATACAGCACATGATTAAATGAATTTAGAGAAGTGCAAACCTTTTTTTTTAATGAATGGACTGCATGGAAATTATTTATAGCATTAAAGCATTTATGGGTTTTTTTAAAAGCATTTTTTCCTCCTGCAGAAAAAATTTCCTTCAAAAACGCCACATCACCACAGGAGTTTACCGAGGGCGACGACGCCGTCATCGCGTGTGACGTGATCAGCTCTCCGCCACCCACAATCACATGGAAACACAAAAGGGAAAAAATCCAGTTCGAAAAAGACGGTAGGACCCGTACAGTGGCAATAATTACTTTTAATTGATTTTTTTCTTCATCCTGTTTGTTCTATTGTTTTCAAGTACTGAATAGACGCTGTTTTATTCTAAACCACTGAACCTAAAAAGATAACAAAGCAAGCAACGAATTATTGACTGGTATTCTCCTAAAATAAGTTGTCACTACAATTAATTTTAATGACCTGAAAACTGAATATCGTGACTCAGGTTGGTCTCTTTCACAGTTCGATTTAAGACTTTGAACAACAACCACCTGCAGATCAGAGGGATAAGAAAGGTAGACGAAGGAGTGTACACCTGCGAGGCACGCATTATGGCTCGAGGCGAGATTGACTTCCGTGATATCAGAGTTGTAGTGAACGGTGAGCTCTCTGTGCTTTTATTTGCGCTTTAAAATGTTTGCCAGTTTTGGGCTAAATTGCTGTTTGTCACATTCGGGTGCTACGCTGTTCAACCCAAACACACATTATAACGATTTTGGTCTGAATGGTGTAATTTACTGCTGAGTCTTCTATAAAAAATCTACAATAAACATTGACCTGGCATGACAGAAGACCCAAACAAAGTAAAAGCTGTCTTTAAATGCTCTGTGCTCCATATATTAAATGTTTGCAGAGACTTTTTGTTTCGGTTTGATCCTCTGTTTCATAAGAGTGCAGAAGGAAAGCTTTTCATCTCTTATGTTTTTTTTTCCCCCACATAATAGATCGACAGCGGAAGACTTTTTATCCTAACTCCCGTATCCAGTCGAAGTGTTCAGTACTAAATATACACAATAATATTTATGGGCTGCATCACAACGAAAGCATTTTATACGCACAGCATTTTAAAGCGCTGTCACAAAACACACATCAGACTAAAAGACATTTAAAGTGGAAGCTCATATCAGGACACACTATGCTCTGCAGATTTGCATCATAGCTCTGTTGCTGCGAATTGCTCTGGAAAATCTGATATAGTAAAGTAAGCACGTTTTATTTTTTTTTTAAACCTCCTACAAGCTTTTGCTTAAGCGGTTTTATTTAGTTATATTTTTTAAAGCATTTACAAGCGGTAGATGCTACAGTATTCCGAATTGAGACGTGCAAAAGAAAATGGAACAGAAACGATATAATGGTGAATCATTACTAAACACCTATAAGGACTTTTTGTTTATATTATTTACTCTGAGGACCATATTCAGGGTTGGTGAGTTCATTCCAAAAGTTAGCAGCAACATTTACCGTATTTTCCGCACTATAAGGCACACCTAAAAGCCTTACATTTTCTCAAAAATCGGCCGTGCGCCTAATAATCCGGTGCGCCTTATGTGTGCACTGAGTTCCAAAAATCTGTAAAAATGTTGTTTTGCGAGAAAAATGTGGTAAGCGCTCCGCTTGATTGACTGTCGGACCATTTCCCGCTGACACAGGGACGTAATACATACACTATGTACGCTGACAGCGATAAACCAATCAGAGAACATTACGTAATACGTACAGTACGTACGCTTACTGTACCTCCGCCACGCCTCCGGTAGGTATACTACCGGTATATTGCAAAACAACATTTGTTTCTTCCTAACCATTATACGCTCCACACTCCAGTCCAGTAGGTGGCGGTAAATGCACCTCAAGTTGGTTTGTCATCCGCCAATAAAAATCAGAAGAAGAAGACAACATTTGTTTGTCTAAGGACCGCCAAAAATGGCACCAGTGAAGAGACATGCTTACGAGGCACAATTCAAACTACAGGCTATCAGTTACGCGGTTGTAAATGGGAACAGAGCAGCTGCGAAAGAATTCAACATCAATGAATCTATGGTTCGGAAGTGGAGGAAGCAAGAAAATGAACTGCACCAAGTTAAGAAGACACAGTAGATGAGGACTTTGATTGATTTGTGGGAGAAGATTGATTAAAAAATAATGTGTGTTTATTGTTAAATAGTAGAATAAAGTTCAACTAAACTCACTGTTTTGCTTCCGTTACCTTTTTTGTAGACCACATGTTTTAGCATGTGCCTTATAATACGGTGCGCCTTATGTAGGGGTTAAGTACCGAAATAGACCCCGTAATTGAGACTGCGCCTTATAATTCGGTGCGCTTTATAGTGTGGAAAATACGGTACAAAGGGAAAGATATTATATTCATTATTTATATCTTTCACAAGTTGAGTTTTTTGTGTGTGCCTTTCCTGTAGGTTCTGGAGAAAAGTCTGGGTTTTTCAATAAAGTACAAACCAATGCTAGTTGTCTTTATGCCTGAAGAAAAATGAGGGATAGAAAATATGGACTAATAAAGGAAGTTTAACCTGTCAGATGGGTAAAGAAATATAAAATAATACAACAACATGTTATATTTAAGTGATATCATTTCTAACTGACAAGAAATGACAAGCATTAAAAAATGTAATAACAGTCCTTTACTTTGTCAGCCATAACATTAAAGCCACTGAGAGGTAAAGTAAATGACATTGAGTTAGTTCTTAATGTTGGTGTTGAACGCTGGAAAAATGGGCAAGTGTAAGGATCTGAGCAGCTTTGATAAGGGTCAAATAGAGATGTCTAGACGACTGGGTCAGGACATCTCCAGAACAGCAGGTCTTGTGTGGTGTTCCTGGTGCAGTGGTTGATATCTCTATGGTCCATGGAAGGACAACTGTGCCCCTTTTCCACCGAGGCAGTTTGAGTGCTGGTTCGGAGCCAGAGCCTAATTTAGAACCAGTTCTTTCTTTTTTGCCACCCAAAGCGCCGGTTCTGAACCAGGAAAAGTGGTTCTTAAGCAGCACCAAAACGTTACTGGTCTACACTTAAGAACCGCTTGCATCAGGAGCTGTGGGCGGGGCTACTGTTAGCGCATTTGATAATGTACCTTAAGTATACTAATGTTTAATTCACTTTTATTTTACCGCAATATGATCAATGTAGGTAGCTACATGCTAAGGCTAACTTTTTTCTGTGTAAATGATATTAACGTTATGTACTTTCCGTTATTCTCAAGTGCAACCTCCGTTTATACAAATTACATGGAGCTGCACGTACACGTTGGATTCGCTGCGTTTGGATGTCAATGTAGGTTCACAAAGCCATGAGCATTAACAGTAAAGCAACATCCGCCATTGTTGATGTTGTGTTTGTGTTTACCGCTGCAGCGCTAACGTTGCTGTAAAGTTGTATACAGTGACATAAGACTTAGCCCTGTGATGGCTCTCTAGCCCATGGAAAGGCAAACCAGTTCTTAGAAGGCTCGCCAGTGGAACCAGCTTTGAACCAGCACCAGCACTAGCTCTGAACCAGCACACGGTTCTTTCTGGTGGAAAAGGGGCATTGGTGAACCAGTGACAGGGTCATGGGCTTCTCAGGCTCAATGATGCGCGTGGGGAGTATGGGCTAACCTGTCTGGTCCGACTGATCCCATAGAAGCTCTACCTTAGCACAAATTGCTGAAAAAGTGAATGCTGGCTCTGATAGAAAGCTGTCAGAACAATTGTTTTTGAATATTTGTACAGCCCAAAACATAGATTTGTATGTAGCATGTTGCAGTTACATCAAAACAAAATCTGTGATCAGAAGTACAGTATGTTACTCGTATACAGCTTCCAATTTGTTTCGTTATGGCTGATGACTGAATAGAGACATGAGCAATTTTGGTATTTAATCCTTACTGTGCATGCACAGCTCAAACTCTGAAAGAACGCAATAATAAGTACACTACATTTATTGTTTTTTTTTTTTCTTTCCCTCAGTCGTTCCCACTATCAGAGTGCGACAAGTCCAAGTAAACGCCACCGCCGACATAAGCCACTCTGCCATGCTGGCTTGCGATGCAGACGGCTTCCCCGAACCCACAATCACATGGATGCGGTAAGCTCATCTTCACCATCTCCCAGAATCCCCCTGATGAAAGGGGGCTATTCATAAACTCCCCATCCAGCTTCCAGCCACTTCTCGCCACAGCGGCGTGTGTTTTGATTAAGGGATCAAAGGCAAGCAGAGAAATCCTCTGAATAAATGTAAAGAACGTTTGTGCACAACATGGTAGAGGGCAAGCAGGAGCACATCATTAGTAGTTTTGAAGCATGCTTATTCTCTTGGCAGCTTTCGTCTCTTGAGTGGCGCTCCCCGGGTAGGTTGTAAGGGAAGTGTAAAAAAAAAATCTGGTCCACACTTTTCCGATGGAGGTTGTGTTGTGTTTATTGCTTATTTGATGATGGGTAATGGCTAGGTTTCTATTGCCAAAAGTGCTGCCCAATCCCAAAGCCCTCATTTTCTTCCTTTCCATTATCAAAAAAAAAGAATACTGTTATTTCAAGTGACTTGGAAGCAAATGTAATTTTCTTTTTTTTTTTTTTTTTTTTATAAAAGCACATGCTGAAAATTCTCAGAGGATTCTCTTAAGTCTTTTCAGCAGGTTTTGCTTTTGGCTGTGTATTGAGTTATTATATTCAATAGTTCTCCCAGGAGCGAGGTTCTTCTAGAGAGCGGGAACAAGTACAGCTTCAATGACGACGGCTCAGAGATCACAATAATGGATGTGAAGAAGTTGGATGAAGGAGATTACACCTGCGTCGCCAGGAACAAAGCCGGGACGAGCGAAGAAGAAGTCAGCCTCCAAGTTTTCGGTAACTATTTGCTCGTCGCGACCAGAAACTTTATCTCCTTTTTGAAATTTCTTATCGAACCTTTAAATTGTGTTTTGTTTAGTAAAACCCAAAATCACATACTTGGAAAACCAGACCACTACGGAAATGGAGGAGCAGTTCAGGCTGACGTGCGAAGCCACAGGAGACCCGACACCCAGCATCACCTGGAGCTTTAAGGAGCACATCTTTCCCGAAGGAGAACAGGTATTCATCCTTTCTTCTCCTGATCTTTGATGAATTCTCAGTAAGACACAGAGCAAGCATACAGTAGTCGTCTTTCTATTTAAAATGCATGCTGTATACTGAGGTTGGAGCTGCCTTTGGCTGTTTTACACATAAGATTTGTTTCTGTCTACAGGAGCATCTAAAGAGGATTTATCAGGTATGAGATCAAAGCAGCAGGTACAGTAACCCGAATCTCTAGAAAGCTTCCCCAAATCTTCCGAGCTGTTTCATTAATCCAGGATTTTTGAACAGAACACTGATAACTATCAGTTAAGGCATCTGCTAAAGTTACTGCCTGCTGCTGAAAATTCATTTTCTTCCACTGTCCTAAAGCCACGATCTTATCAAGGATTATGGTATGAAAATTAAAAAAGATATGTATGTAAAAGTCTCGCCATCGCAACAGCTTCCACAACGGAACAGTGGCGATTAAAAATTCTTACTTAAACCCAGACTCAGTTTTAAATACAAAGCGATTCAATTGCATAGCGCTTGAAAGTCCTTTTGTGCTGCCATTATCACAGGGGCAGTATGACTTACTGAGTGAGTTTATTTCTCTCTTTTTTTTTTTTTTTTTTTTCTTCCAACTCTATCCTCATTTCCCACCCTGTCATCATTCCCATCATGCAATCATGTGTTTGTAGGATGCACACAAGCGGCGTACAATAAAGGTGCACCATTTTTATCAGCCTGTGTGGACACCCAGGGCATGTAGTGCTTGTAGTGAAGCGAAAAATAATTTGCATTTATTTATTTATTTATTTGTTTGTTTGTTTATTTGTTTGTTTATTTATTTATTTATTTATTTATTTGTTTATTTATTTATTCAGGCTTTTTTGTTTCCTGCCTGTGTTTTTGCAATGAGCCTAGAATTAAAAAAAAAAAACAAAAAAAAAAAGTTAACCGCAAAAGGCAAGTGGCCATCTCGCCGCTAATTATTTTAGCTGAACGTGTCACTCCTCTGTGGTCTCTTAAGCTCGCCATCCAAACGACGAACAACACCTACACAGTTTGTTAAAGTGGTGCTGCTCGCTGAAGCACTCATCATCAGCCCTGGTTTGGTGGAAAATGAACCATTATTCTCAGTGTGATTTCAGCGCTTCGGCTTACTGTATGTCAATCCCTGTGCACGGTAACACGGCTTCCTTTCCGAGTCTCTCCTAAGTAATATGACGTGCATATGAAATGGATTTTTATGATGGTCTTTTAAACCTGCCTGAAAGCTCTGCATGATGCATACGATTGCCTGTTCACTCAGCTTTTTTTTTTTTTTTTATCTTTAAAAATTACACGCCTGTGTGCACAAAAATGACCTGTCAGATGTCTGCCTCTTTTTTTATTCTTCCCCAGCTTTTTAAAAAATGGATATTCTTCTCTCTCTCTAGGAGACCGACCTCAAGCTCGTATCTCATCAGCTGTATTTGTGCTATTTGGTGCAATAAATGAGATGGTTTATAACTGTGTCGTATTTCTTCAGCCCTAGCCTGGTTAACAAGGGTCCCTGACAAATGAGAGGGTTGTTAAGGCACTAGGCTTGAAGAATTCTGGGGTAATAAAGCCTTATATGCAGTATATGCATCAAGAGCTAGAGAAAACGGGATTTCTGTGTGTGAACAAGAACTAATACATGATCCACTTTCTTCTGAGTATTTTTTTTTTCCTCCTATCTCTGCCATGCTCCTCTGAGTCAACTTTTCCATGACTCACCTGTAAAACAGATTAGAGCCTGAAGTCAGACACATGGCATTAAATATTAAATCTAGCCAGAGATGGGGATAGCTCTGAAATGAGAGAGACATGTTCAGATTCTGCCTTTGAAAAGAGCAAGACACATAGAAATGATATTTCAGTAGCTCCAAGGAACTGTACTTCCTGTTGGATTTTTTTTTTTTGGCTAAGGGTCTCATAGAGCAGCTCATGTTTTCAGCAGATACGACGAACGTACAGGTTATTCCTGTCCGCCGTCGTAGATCGGTCAGTCTGTCCGCTCACACCAGCGATGTAACACTAAGAACGATCTAGAATGGAAAAGGAATCCTCTTACTCTGGCCTGTCTGATGAAATAAAGTTATTGATCCAGTTCTTTCTCTGCTTCTGACATCCAATCTGCAGTGTGCAATATTTCCTGCGCCTCAGAAGCAACCTCCACATCACTGGGAATGCATGAACGCATCTCTTCCCCAGATGATTGATGATGGTATCCACATCAGCATGCAAGTTTCCTGAACGTTCTCCTGAACATTTTCCTTCTCAGCTTGTCAATTCTCACATAGATTGTCTTTTTCGCTGTGCGCTTGCACTGATTTCATATTTCATGCTTGTTTACAGATGTCTTTGTGATGCCCAGACGGTGCTGTCTGTTCCTCTAATTAATTCACTTTTTCTGTACATTATTGAACAGCCTCCAACCCGTTTCCAAGCCGTTTGCCAAATACCCTCGTATGGAGCGCATTAGGGTCATTTTACATGACAAAGGCCTTATGCAGGGAGGGAAAGGGATATGTATTCATCAGTTTTAAGAGCTTTATTATGGTCAGGTTTAAACTGGTCAGATATAAAGGCAAAAAATGAATCCTGGATGGGATTCCATACTAGAGGTCTTCTCGGGTCTAAAGAAATGTACCCAAACCGAAGTGACCCGAATCACTTTTTACCCGAACCCGACGTGCATAATTTATTTTTTTTTAAGAAAGACCCAACCCGAGACAAACCCGAAAAAATTAGACTCGAGTCTGACCAACCGGTTGGCAATTTTTTTTAACCCGACTGGACCCGAATGTTGCACACACCGATGCAGACCTGCATGCACCAGTCAGACAGAAAAGTATCCGCTACAGCGTGGATTCAAAATCGATTGACAGGTGTGTTTCAACAAAAATTAGCTTACCGCCAGCAACACGATGTCGCAAGAGGTCTTGGCAAACAGAGGAGAGGTCGGAAAAGGACTCGAGTCGATGCACATACGCGAGATACAGCAGTTCGGGTCTTCTCGGGTCCGTTCGGTAAAAACACATTCATTTTAAATTACCTGAGACCCGATGCCGCTATTATTATACCCGACCCGTGTCCGAGGTACACGTAAAACTTTTAGACCCGAACCCGCTCGGGTCTCCGGTCGGACCTCGGGTTTTCGGATCTAATTAGACCCGTGAAGACCTCTATTACATACCCCTTCACACACTCAATCACACTAAGGGGCAATTTGTCATACCCAATTCACTTTGTGGCATATTTTTAGGAGGTAGAAGGAAACCAAAGTATCTTTAGGAAACCCACTCAGACATGGAAGAAGAAGCGAAACTCCAAACAGACAGGCAACACTACCCGCTGCACCACTGTGCCATGATTAATTAAAAACTTAGAGAAATGTAGCATACTTATGCTGGCTTTAGGTGTCATCTAAATTAGCTTAAATACCAGTTTCCCACTAGAAAGATGCTTAGGACCGATCTCTTACAGTAAGTCATAATTACAGCAGGGAACCTCTGAGTTAATTTCGATTTTGAGTTTCCGAGATGGGAGGAGTTCTAACCTGGTAGAGGAGAGTACATTTTCTGTACTGAATGATGGATTCTGTAATGGAATTGCCGCTACTTGTGAATTGCTTCTGATCAAGCGCTTGCTGTTTTTGTTCATTTATGTGTATCAGCAACAGTACTACGCATGTTGTATATTTCGACCATGTAAAAATTGGTCGACCAAAAATTCCACAATCGTCAGCAAGCTAGCTAAATGTGAAAAATGTCTTATGGTGTCAAAATAAAAGAAAACAAAAGAAGAAAAAAAACAAACGTACCGTCCATAAGTTTCAATAAGAATCCGTTGGCGATGTTTTATTTGATTTTGACAACACAAGCATGTGAACACAACAAACTCGTAATTACCATTACAGGAGTGGGAAGTAGGATCATTCTGACAGCACGTAAAGGAAGCATTAGTATATTGAGTAAATATTCTAGTGTAGTGAATGTACCACATGCTTAAGATGTACACCTTCTATGTGCACCATAATGCTTCGGACTAAAGTTGGGTTTATGCTGTGTGATTTCATCTTGTCATATATGACGGGATAATGGCAATAGGAATTTTGTAACAAACTGTGTGATAACATATTCGACATGTCAGAATGTAGGAATTATATTTCTTCTACAATTATTCCATCATATTAGGTGTGCAGCGATGCAGCACAGGTCTGAAATACGTATCTTTTTTTCCTTGCCATGTCACAGCTGCACTAATTATGTAGGATTGTGATCTTTCTTGACAGCAAAATAGGCCCAAATAACATACAGCGTAAAGCCGGCCAAAATTGGGCCAACAGTTATACTTGCATTATATTTATGGCATTTGGCAGACAACCTTATACAGAGTGACGTACAAAAGTGCTTTGAAGGCTCCATCAATGAATACATCAACACTGGTTCGCTAGGTCGCAGACTTATTATAACCATCAGCCTAAAAACTCTGTTGGGAGGAATTAGAGCACCTTTTTTTTAAATCCGTAATACAAACAGGAAAAAATAAAAGCTAGTTTATGTGTTTCAGGAAGAGGTAGGTCTTTACCTGTCATTTTAAGATGGTGGGACCAAATCGGGCAGTGCTAGTAGATTAGAGGGAGCGTGGTGCAGTGTGAGGAGGTAAGAGGGAGCTGGTCTATTTTTTTGGCTTTGTAGGCAGGCATCAGTGTTTATTGTCTGATGTGTGGAGCTACCGGAAGCCAGCGGAGGGAGCAGAATAGTGTGGTGGTGTGTGAGAACTTAGGCAGGTTGAAAACAAGTTGTGCAGCTGCATTTTGGATCAATTGCAGAGGATGAATTGTGTTCATACTGTAGGTAAACCTGCCAGCAGAGAGCTGCAGTTGTCTAGTCTCTAAATGACAAGGGACTGAAGAAGCACCTAAGCCAAATCCTTCTGGAGAAACAAACATGAGTGTGTCACATTAGCAACCTGTGAGAAAAAGGACAGCTCATTGTCCATGGTTACCTAAAGGTTGCGATCTGTGAAGGTGAGAGCAGAGAGTTGTGTAGGAATATCGCAACATCCTGGAGTGGGGATGAATCACCTGGAATTACCAGCAGTTCAGTTTTGCTGGGATTGTGTTTCAGATGATGAGCCGTCATCACGATGACATGCTGAGATCCGAGCAGAGGCTGTGGTATTGGAGGGAGTGGAGCATACAATAAGTTAAGTGTCATCAGCATAGAATTCGTGTGAGGATATACAGTAACTTTGCTAAAAGAGTGAGTAAAGGGGAAGAAGTGGGAGAAAATTAGAGGACCAAGCAATGAGTCGTGTGAGACAAGAGTAGAGAGTCTGCATGGAGCAGATGTTGGGATGACTGGTTGGGACAGCCAGTTGATTACAAGAAAGAAAAGAGAGAAGTGATACCGGTCTGTAGTCGCTCATGTCTGGAGAACATGAGCAGGGTGAGAATAACCCTTGCTCGCTTGAAAGTAGTTGGTACATGAGCATGTAGGGATCCATTGATTATTATGGTTATGAAGGGCAGGAGGTCTTGGAAGATGGTCTGGAACATAGTGAATAGGATTGGATCTAGTGGGCAGGGGGTTGAGTAGTGAAGAGAAGATGTTGTGGAGCTTAAGAGGATCATGTACAGAAGACTTAAGGTTTTTTTTTGTAGAAAGCAGTCTTTGCAGAAGTCACGTCCAAAGAGGATTTGAAAAAAGTGCACGATAAGAAGCGAGACCTGTGTCGAGTTGTGATTTCTTCAACTTCCTCTGCTGATCTTACTGTAGTTCTCTCCAATTGTTGTGCACCACATCTGACAGCCAAGGAGCCGGACAAGAAGTCTTCCTGGGTTTAGTGGACAGAAGGCAGAGGAGGTCCATGGTTGAGGACAAAGAGGAGAAGAAAGTGTATGGGGCTGAGTCTAAGTATAGGGAGGAAAAGGAGTCAGGGTCAGGAAGAGGTGAAAGAATCCAAGAAGCTTTAGAGGAATTGGAGACTTAGTGGAGGTTTCGACAGGGAGGTAAACATACTGTATCCTGGTATTTTAAGGGGTTACATTTGGAATTTCTTCACAAGCATGTAAACATATCTATTAATTACTGTACTGAATAAATTGAATACTTTAAAATATCCTGACCAGGATAAAGCAGTTACTTAAAATACACTTTTGTGTATTATAGTGTAATAACAAATTTTATGTCTTTTTATCAAAATGCTACAAAATAAAAAAAAATAAAAAATCTCTTTAAGTATACTTTAAAGTATATATATATATATATATATATATATATATATATATATATATATATATATATATATATATATAGCATTCGAAATTTTAACTGTCCACTTAGTGTGAAGTGAAAAAACTTTACCCAGTTCCTAAACCCATGTCACGCTACGTAAAATTGCATCACAAACTGACCGAACTAAATCACATTCAACAACATATATCTATTTCTAGGTGACTAATCATTGTCTTTATTGTTAACAGAAACACCAAATTCATTTAACTAAGTATACAAAGCATTGGAAAACTAGGAAAAAGTAAAAGGGTAACTTATTGTCGCTGTCAGGCGGAAACCTCGTATGTCCAAATTTTGTCAATTTCATATTTTTTCGCATATCGATGCTGTTGGTCAGTCCCCACGTGGGTCTGTTATTTTTACAAGTTATTAAACAATCTAAAGTCTTGAAAATAGCTTGAGCGCAAATCTCTTAACTCCATTGGACACTTCAACTGTCCACCTCTTCCTCACTCCATGGGAGAGCTTCGCAGCATATTTCTTCTCAAGAAGAGTCGCAACGAATCAACACGTCTTCTGAGGTAAATGTCTTCAAAACACTGGGCTCAAAGAAAAGTTCTGAGCTAGTTCTGGTGCTCGTCTGAGGACAGGAATTTAGCGCAAGACAATCCACTGCAATGCGGACTAAACCCTGTGAACTGCAGATAAGGTACGGCGTTTTTTTAATTTCCTGAAAAATAATGGTTTTGGAGATACGAGGATTCCGCCTGACAGCGACGATATTCTCTAGCAAATGGAAGTATTTACATTCAAACTAGTGGAAGAATCAGGTTAATGATCCGATGTAGCGATGTTGAATTCTCAAATCTGATTGGTCTCTTTGGTCTTGATGACTTAATGAAAAAAAATACTGCTGGGTGGTTTCGTGTTAACCCTTAGAGGTCTGATGCTTTTTAAGACCCCGGAGATGTTCGACATGACATGAACATTGTTACCTATAGAATCTTAATTGCAAAACTCTCATTAGACTATATTCAACATCAGTTCTGCTACAGTAACATGTAAGCAACATGCATGTTGATGTTTTTAATCATGAGAATGTCCTTTTAATTTAAAATGTCCTTTTACAATGTATATAAGGACACAAACAACGTTTTATTTATTTTTTTTAATATAGAAGTTACCGTTGGCAAATTGCTGTGGTATGAGAGACATTTTGGAGTGGTGACATATTGCATCATACTTTCAAGTGTTTTATTCCTTCCTTAAAATATGTGTAGCACAAATTCACCCACCATTCACCCACCATTTTTACCCTTTGTTTCCATGTCTTTACACAGTATGATGAGAAAATGGATTTTTTTTCGTCTGTAGGCTTCAGTATTTATCCTGTCTGCATTATGTTCAGACTTATTGGACTTTATTATTATTTATTTTTATCTATTCCTCAAAGACTTATGTAGCAAACAGGTTAAAAGAGAGGATGTAACGGTTTTACCTGTTATATAATAAAAGTGGCTCCTGGAACATGAAAGATCACCATTAACACCATGACAAGCTTGCACGTCATTGTTTTTGCGAACGTGACTCAGATTGAGTAGATCTGCATCCTCACACATGAAACATAAACCATTTGCAATGGCCAGTAACTGGAATGCAGCTTCGCTTGGTTATTGATTTTCATCACACTTGCTTGTAACCTTTGCTGTTCATTACATCCATTTCTTTTAACCCGTATTATAACATTATAATACATTTGATATTATAATATTTTTTTTCTTTTATATTTGTCTGAAGTGAAAAATGTGCCTTGACATAAATGAGAAAAACATAGAATCCTTTTTTTTCTCTCAAGGTTCATTAAACCCTTTCTACAGACTTAATTGTTTATACTTTTTGTGCCAAATATTAAAAAAAAAAAAAAGCTAAAGTAGACTTCAGAATTATCTAATTTTATCTAACTTGCTTAATATTTTTCTTTTTTTCTTGCCCATTGGATTTTGAGCATATCTTTCTGGAGTAATGTAGTGAAATATTCTATTCCAGTGCACATTTTTTTCCTGGACTGCATGCTGTAATGATGACTAAGGATCCATTTTAAAAGACCCTGTTTTTCTTGTCATTTTGTCTGTCTCTGTTCTCTGCAGGCATCTTGGACTCGACCTGAACAACACAAGGTATAGCTCCTATGTCCTGAACTCCAAAAAACATAAAGAATAAACTAGGCAGAAATTTCCATTTTTTTTTCCTTTACATTGTAGATATTTGGAACAGATTGAGTTTTACTATTAATTTTTCCTACTGGCTTCAGTTTGTAAGGAAAAAATGGTTTGTGACAGTGTTTGGTAGTGTTTTCTATTCGAATGGGATAAAGCAACATTGCTCTGATTAACTTAACACGCAATGAATCGATTGTATTTCTTCAGGAATTTGACGAGTGCCGTTTTATCTGAATGTTTTATGTGGTTTTTGTTTTTTTTGTGATTCCCCTTGCAAACTATTTTCCATTTTCTAGAACGTTTCTTCCAGTAAAGCAAGGCAATTGTGGAACAACCAACAGCATGTGCAATGGCTAATGGTCGGTCTGCATTATTAACAAGGCTTCTCGGCTAAAAACTATGGCCATGAAACATTAATATGCCACTGTTCTCACATTGCAAATGAATAACTAGTGCTTTATGTCTGAGAAGAATGGGAGATACAGTGCATTGAATACAGAGAATGGCCTACCATGCTGTTTGTGTGGTCCAAGCAACACACTAGACAAGTGGATTGAAGGTCAGAGGTTATGGTCTGGCCATTTCTGGAAACAACAGGAAGCAGACTGGGCAGCGCTCAGCTTTCCCATTAGGAGGTAGATTGAATTATGTTGCGCATAGCAGATGGGGAAGCTGCTGATCAGTGGCTAAAAAGAGACTGTGCATTATGTAAGTGTGACTGACTCTAGAGACAGCAGTGGCATAATGAAAGTCCCAGACACACCTCTTCGACTGGAATCGTTCACAAATAGAGCTGTCACTGTGGACCGTTGCAGCAAACAGCCCAGTAATAGAAGGAGAAAGCTGGCTTAGGTGCATATACACTCACTGTCCAATTTTATAGGATCACCTACTCACCTGCAGAGTTTATGTATTTTGGGTCAACCGTCCAGTGTGATGGAGAGTGTGGAACAGAAGTGAAGAGGCGAGTGCAGGCGGGTTGGGGTGGGTGGAGAAAAGTGAAAGGAGTGTTGTGTGACAGAAGAGTGTCAGCGAGAATGAAATGAAAGGTGTACAAGACAGTAGTGAGAGCAGCTATGGTGTTTGGGTTAGAGACTGTAGCAGTGAGGAAAAGACATGAGGTAGAGATGGAGGTAGCAGAGATGAGGATGTTGAGGTTCTCTTTAGGAGTGATGAGGATGTACAGGATTAGGAACCAGCAGATCAGAGGGACAGCTCAGGTTGGCTGTTTTTGGGGACAAAGTCAGAGAGGTTTGGACATGTACAGAGGAGGGAGATGGTTATATTGGTAGAAGGATGTTGGAGATGGAGCTGCCAGGTAAGAGGTCAAGAGGAAGGCCAAAGAGGAGATATATGGATGTGTTGAAAGAGTACATGAAGGTAATTGGTGCGATAGTAGAGGATGCTGAGGATAGAGTTAGGTGGAAACTGATGATTGGCTGTGGCGACCCCTAACAGGAAAGAAAACGAAAATAAAAGAAGACCTACTCACCTGCAGGACAGCTACAGTAACTCAAATAAACACTCTTACAACAGGGGTGAGCAGAAAAACATCTCAGAACACCATGAGGTGTTTGAGCTTCAACAGCAGAATACTGTATCAGGTTCCAGTCCATCAGTCAAGAACAGAAATCTGATGTAAACCCTAGAGACTGTTGTGTGTGAAAATCCCCGGAGATCAGCAGCTCCTGAAATAGTCAAACCAGCCCATCTGGCATCGACTTTTATGCCACAGATAAAGTCACAGAGATCACATTTTCCTTAACACAGAACACTTCCTGAAGCTCTTCACCTCTATCTGCATGATTGCATGTATTGTTATGATTGAATGCTAAATGAACAGGAGCATAGCTTTTCCTATTAAAGATCAATTAAGATTCACTAAAATAACATTTTAGAGCTCCAATATAAGTCAATTTTATTTTAGTGGAATAACTGCAGTATCACCTGACAGCTGCTGTCACACACATCATGATATTCTAAAATATGCTTTTTTTTTTTTAATGACATTGACTATTTTAGTCCAGGACTCTTCCAAGAATCCTTGAAATGGTTTTCTATATTTAGTGGTTCATGACGTAAAAGGAGGTGTTTTTAGGCAAGGAATTGGAAGCTCACTGGATAAGGTGTTGGACGGTTGTGAGTTCAAGTCCCAGGATCAAGCTGCCACTACTGGGCCGTTGAGCAAAGCCCTAAACCCTTAACTGCTCAGTTGTATAAAATTATATAAATGCAAGTTGTCTTCTAAAATGCCCTAAACTGTCACGGACGCTGGATAAAAACGGACCCAAACGCAGGACAGCTAAACGAAAACAGGATTTATTAACTAAAAAAAACCATGAAACAGGACAAAGACAAAACCAGACATGAAGACAACAGGATTCCGCGCTGCACAAGGCAACGCGTCTCAGTTAAATAGACAACACAATCAGAAACATCAGGAACAGGTGTGCAGAAGCGGGGAGGAAGAGACAAGGGCGGGGCCGACACGTGAACACAGAACGTACTGTAAACAAAAGCACATGGCCACAGTCCATGTTATTAGTCCTGACATAAACTAAATAGAAATGAATTACTTCACCTTGAATAAAGTACAGATTAAAACCCATTTTTGTATATTATCATCTACCTGTAAGTTTTTTTTTACACAGTCGATCTTCAAACGCCGGTAATTCTATAACTGTCCAAAGATTTTTGCAGCCTTCTCTCTGGACTCCTAAATAATACTACACCAGCCTTTGTTTCTTGCTGCAGGGGAAGTGGATTGCACTGAAATCCCTTTTTTGCAGTGTAATCTGCTATCGTCGTAAAAACATTTTACGTTATTGCATCTGCTGGTGCTCTTAGCTGTTGTGAACGATCAAGCTACAAACATGCTAACAAACACACAGAAGAGAATGACGGTGCTGACTACAATAAAACAAAACAAGTATCTATTTGGGCTATGCTATTTTACACTATTTTTACTTTGGTTCGTTCTGTCCGTAGAGCCACTCTCTGTTTTAGCTTATAATGTGATAATAAATACTAATAATATAAGAGATTATATGGAAAAGTTCTCATAAACTCTTTCTAAGAAGGAACTATTAGTGGAACTATGAACTGTTTTTTTTATTAGTTCTTTATACACAAGCTACAAAAAAGCCTTTCTACAAAGGATTCATAATAATGTTTTCACCTTTAAATTTCATCCTCAGCTAGTGTGTTTTCAAAAGATTTAATAACACTGAAACTGTGGTATTTTTATGCTAGGTTATTAAGATTGCAAACTGTAATACCCCTAGTCTTAATGCCTGCATAGTTTTTGGAGGCCAGTTTACTTCCCAAGTGAGTCAGGAATTTAAACGCTGACTGCATCTCATTGAGATTCATAAAAAATATATATATATATCCATGCTATAAGAAATCACAAGTGTGGGATGTTGGGTTGTGTGTGTACGCGTGTCGTGACACACCACAGCGAGCCCTGAGTGGAATGGGTCTGCTGAATTCGCACGACTCCAAGACGGTTCCCTAAGTTACACTCTGCATTATTGATGGGTCCTGCTTGCTACCTACCCATTTTATTTATATCTGCCTTTTGCACCCTGTCACGCCTTATGTCTTTTCACAGTGCCTTTACCCTGACATTTAGCAAGCAATAACTAAACAACTCAACAAATGTTTTGTCGTGGCACCTACTTTATAAAACTGGGTACACTCACCGGACATATTAATAGGAACACCTGTTCCAGTGACATTCAGATCTCACCACTGCTACTCCTGCACCTTTGGGGAAAGCCCTTAACCCTCAACTGATCTGTGAGATAAATGAGATAAATGTACTGTAAGTCAATCTGGATAAGAGCATCTGCCAATGCTGTAAATTCCTTGGAGGAACAATCTGTTGGGATAGATCTGCATGGACAGGCCGTGACACATGGGACTGCTTTGGACAGAACCACTTGGAGACTGTCACACCATATTTAAACTACTCTTGCGTCGGTCAGCTTTGTATTCGGGTCTTCATTATCGTTTAGTCTGTAATACTCAGAAATTACGCCGATCTATTAGTTCTTCATGAACTCTTTGTTGCACAATTCCACTTGACTGCCAACTATTGTAGGTTTAAAATTATTTACTGTCCATTATCACCCAAATGAGACTGGTTCCTTTCAAGGTTTCTTCCTCATATCATCTCAGGGAGTTTTTCTTGCCACCGTCACCTCAGGTTTGCTCAATTAGGGATAAATGTTATAGATAAGTACTAATTTCATTTAAAAATGTAAAATTTTTACTGTTTCCATGCTTCTGTAAAGCTGCTTTGAGACAATGTGGATTGTTAAAAAGCGCTATTGAAATAAATTTGAATTTAATTGAACTGAATGTTTAATTGAACTGAATTAAATGTAAATGTACCTGAATCCCTGTTTATTCATGTAATCAGCAAATATATGCAGATATAGGTCAAGAGATTCAGAGGCTCAGAATCATTGATTTTTCCATGGCATGTGTCATATGGGCTGTTATTTTTTAGCCCAAATCGCTGATGTCTTGGGACTTTCATTCGGTATCTAGAGGTTTGTGCAAAAAAACAAAAACATCTGCAATTCTGAGGTTGGACATATCTGGTTACATTAACTAGTCAAAGGAGAATCCCAAGACTAGGAATTTCATGGTAACTAAAATAACCAACACCGACAGGAAGTAAACATTAGAATTTGTTCCTGTCAGCCAAGAACAGGAAGCTGAGATAAAATTTTGTACATGTTGACTTAAACTGGACAGTTTGGAAAAGAAGATGGAAAAATGCATTTTGCTGATTGGACAATTGCATTAACAAGATGAAATTATCCAGTGAGTGTACAGGCAATATGATTGTGTTCGTTTGTAAGTATGTAGAGTACATTTCACCCTGTGCTTGTCTGTGTGTCTCTGTAGAGTGAAGATGGAAGTGTGGTGGTCCGCAGTGACTTCCGTGTCTCCTCTCTGACACTTAAGTATGTCGAGTACACCGACGCTGGACAGTATCTCTGCACAGCCAGCAACCCAGTAGGCCAGAGCTCCCAGTCTACGTTCCTAGAAGTGCGCTGTAAGATCTTATTTTCTTTATATTTTTCTTTCTTCGCTGCTAGGTTGCTTCAGCGATATCCTACAGTGCAGTCTAAGGTTTTTATAACAGCTTACAGATTTGTTACAGTTTCTTTTATGCTCGCACCACCACCACCAGTATACCAGTACTTACACAAGCATTCTATTGAGCAATAACTTGTTAAATTTTACTACTCATTGCTTATTATGGAAATTCTGTAGACATGGACACACTGGTATAGTGGCAGTTATTATTTGCTGCACTGTTTTTATTTTTCTAGCAGTCCTTTTACTATAAAATACCCCGTCGGTACTGATTTCTGTCCTAATAGTTTAAATATGTATAACAATATGTTATAATTTTCCACAGACAAAGCAAATAAGGCTCAAGTTGACATTATTTATTGCCTGACTTGTTTTTGAGTTGTTGAGGTTTTGTATCAAAACCAATTAAGTAGCTGCCTAGTCAAATACACTAATAACTATATGACTTTTATAATAAGCTTCACTTTAACAAGAGTGGGTTGTGATCTGTACAGCTGCAACTAAATTACACTATCATAGACACTCTGGCTATGCTTCACGGACCGCACTGTTCCTGATTTTTTCCGTGTATGTAAAGGATAGGGTAAAAAGAGACCAATTTTTCTTTGTTTCATTGTCTGACTGGATTTATTTTGTTTTATTTCTGATTTTGTCTCTAATATATTATGGCAGGCAATTCACTTTTTAATATTACTTCAAAAATTTTTCCAGAATAAAATACTTTAATGAGGCACTTTAAATGCATTCATCATGCCGAGAAAGAAATCTACAGCGCTAGAAGAACTCCAGACACCTCATAAACCCCTATCAGCAATCCCATAACTTTGCCAATACAAAATTCAGTATTTTTACCGTTATAGTCAATCTATACATTTTAATTGATGCTAATGTGAAGAAAAAACAAAAAATGTCATATTTACCTGAGCATGAGACTATGTTGACATTGATGTTATGTTATGGAGGAAACCTTTTCACCTAGCATGAAATTATAGCCACCTTATTTTTCAACAGTATAGCATGATGCTTAGTAGCACCAGCACTAGCACTATCAGTAGAAGGAGGAACTTTCTTCATAGCCAATGTTTGAATAAACAGCCCATAATTAATCCTGGGACTATGGGTACACAATATCATGAAAAGAAGACAATATTTTTTAAAATTTAGTATATTTTAACATGTAATTTTATGTGATTTTGCATGTGTTTATTGTCTTTTAGGTGATTTTTTTAATGGGTTTTTGATCGACACACATTTGCATAAACTGATGTTAGTTAAATTTTATTTTTCCCAATTATTATTAATTAGTAAAAAAAATGACAGAAGTCAAAACGACGTAAGAGGTGGTATATCTGTATTTAGGCTAGGTCTCAAATTTAGTCTTGGTTCACATTTTCTCAAGAGCGGAAATAAATATTACAATTTCATTTTCAAATATTTAACATCAGCCATATTTTAGGAGGTAACTCAGTTCTACAGATACAGAGAACTATTTCGAACAACAAATAAGCCTCTCACATTAAGAAAAAAATCTTTAAAAATATGTAACTATTCAGGGTCATTTACAAGTGAAAATATGGAAAATGTGAAAGCTCTTGGAGTATTTTTGAAGTATCTTTAAAAACTAAGGCTCACTAAAAATTAACCGAAATAAAAAAACAAGTCAAATGTCTGGGCTTTTTCTGAGTTACCACACTGTGCGAATTCCACAGTAAGTATTATTCTTCGTCTCTTCTTGAACACGTTACTATCACATTTGTTTTATGTGTATCTGCCAAGACATTTCTAAAAATATCTTCAGAGGAGACATTTCAACACTTATAGTTTCAAAACACTAAGGCGGTATTAACTAAAAAATGGTTCCAGTTCACAGAGATATCCTTTATAATTCATCATCTATAATTTTCAACATACTCATAACAGACACACCTGTACACCTGCTCATTCAAGCATTCGTTATTGTTTGTATAGAACTTTGAACAGTAAACATAGTCACAAATCTATACATGTAAGATATAATTAAATGTCGAAATTGATCTCAAAACTAGTTTTTAAAGGCCAGTATTTATGTAGCTAACTAACATTGACTCCTTAACAACATTTCTCCATTTCTAAGGAATGAGCTACTGTAACTAGCTGGACGACTAGCAAATTTAGCTAAAGTACATAGTTAACTAGAAAAGGGGGGCACGGTGGCTTAGTGGTTAGCACGTTCGCCTCACACCTCCATGGTTGGGGGTTCGATTCCCACCTCCGCCTTGTGTGTGTGGAGTTTGCATGTTCTCCCCGTGCCTCGGGCGTTTCCTCCGGGTACTCCGGTTTCCTCCCCCGGTCCAAAGACATGCATGGTAGGTTGATTGGCATCTCTGGAAAATTGTCCGTAGTGTGTGATTGCGTGAGTGAATGAGAGTGTGTGTGTGCCCTGTGATGGGTTGGCACTCCATCCAGGGTGTATCTTGCCTTGATGCCCGATGATGCCTGAGATAGGCACAGGCTCCCCGTGACCCAAGGTAGTTCGGATAAGCGGTAGAAGATGAGTGAGTGAGTGATGAGTTAACTAGAAAGTAATTGGACACAATGTACAACCATAAGAATGTTTAAAGAGAATTTGAATGCTAGCAAGCTACGGCTATTAGCTAGCTAGTTAATGTTGAAATTTACTAAATAGCTTAAACCGTTGTTAGTGACAGTTTACTTAAAGGCCATATAAACATTGTATTTCTGAAGTTTCAATGTATGTCTAATATTTTTAATGTTTAACTTTCTCGTTTATGGAACAGCATATGCGCTGGCAGGATGTATACACCACGTCACTAAAAGTAACACAATGCAGTTAACACCTTCGCTTTAAAGATTTTCACACCAGGATTTCAACAGATTTTCATTCGCTGTGTGGGTAGTCACTGGCTCCTTTGACCCAATTGTTTTGTAGTACATTTACCCAAACTGCAAAACACTCATCATCATAAACCCCTGTATTGTTTTTTATGTGGCTTTATGATCTCTAACAGAGTTAAACAATTTGCATTTGTGAGCAAATATGGGTCGCATTGTGGTTTAGGAGCACAATGTGAGAGAACAGATTTTGACCCGTAGAGCCTACCACACTGAATTCATGTTAATTATTTGATAAACAAATGTCTCTTTTGTTAAAAAATCTTTTCACATGGCAGATGCCTTTCCACTATTCACAGATACGAGGTCTGAATTCCTGCTTTTTGTACATCGGTGAATAAACTCTTAAGTACAGCTATGCCTTTGTACATATGTAAAAGATTCTTGATTCTAAATGACTTCCACTATCTTTCAAATTGTATGCATTATGTCAGAAATATAATCCTATCTGTAGGACTGAAGCAATTTTGGCAGATTTATTATCCTTGTAATCCTGCATCTTGGACATCTTTGCTAGCTACAGTATCTGATTTTCTTTATAGCATGTTAGTTATCTGCCTATGCTCAATTCTAAAGGTTTCTCTCACTCACTTATTCATTTTCTACCGCTTATCTGAACTACCTCGGGTCACGGGGAGCCTCAGGTGTCATCGGGCATCAAGGCAGGATACACCCTGGACGGAGTGACAACCCATCGCAGGGCACACACACACTCTCATTCACTCACGCAATCACACACTACGGACAATTTTCCAGAGATGGCAATCAACTAAAGGTTTCTATTAATAACTATTTGTAAAAATTGCTCACATTTCATGTCTTCTCGCAGACGTTTTTTGCTGTGGATCCAGATCCGATCATGTTTCTGTGCATTTGTTGAACCGAATAAACAAAAGAGTGCCATGGTAAAATCCCTTAACTTTGGAGCATACTCCAAGTGGCACCTTTACAACTTTACTCAGCTGTCAGATCTACTTTTTTTTCTACTATTTTGGGAAGCATACTATCAGCTTCTACCCAAACAACGCAGATAACAGTTAAACTTAAAATGAAAATAACTTCTGCTGAGAGTGAAACCTCAGACTATATAAAGTGCTTCCAAAATTTTTGTTGTAGATATTTGACAATAGTTTAATTCACTGACTATATTTCTTAACACATTAACAGATTAATGCTTTTCCTATGTACAGTACAATAAAATCCAGCTTGGTACTTGATAGTAACGGGAAAAAATTTCAGAATTCCCACTAGTAATGCAATATTGTAGACAATAATGACATTAACACAACAATAAGTTTTCCGTTCAGTTAAAAGAAGCTAGGAAAATCAGCTCACTAGCTTAACAAACCTACCTCTAATTTGGCAGAAGATCAAGCTTTCAAGGTTGAGCGTTATAGGAAGGTTAAAAAAAAAAAAAAATGCTGTTAGTGTTTGATTTGTGGTTGTGAACGCATTATTCTGGCACTAATGATCAATCCTGTGCTCCTGTTTTCAACTTACACATATTCGTATATCTTAAACACATATTTTGTTACGCTGTAGATAGACGTGTTAACAGCAAAAGCTACCAACGGCTTACATATTGACAAATTTCATCCTTATCAACATGGGATATTGAGTCACACGCCAGGTTGAATGCTTGGGATAAATAGATAAGCTGATCAAACAACAAATCAAAATACGGAGGTCTAGACAGGGATAAAAATCTGCTGCTCTTGTACAATGTGTTCAAAGAGATTTCACACATCAATGCTTAATGTAAACCTTATTCATATTTAAAATGAGATATAATCTTGTCTGAATTGTAATGAACTAAGCAGTAGGGATCAGCTTGTTTGTCATGGCGTGTAAACTGTTTTGATTCGAATCGTTAATTTAACAAGATTTTAGACCGAACAAAACAAGCAGCACCGTTGATACCCCTTAAAGAGTGTTGCAACAAATGTGCAAACACACGTCGATTCTCCCACTGAGCATATAGTTATTTTTGTGTTTTATGCTAATCGGTGTGCGTTCTGTACAAATAATTGACAGTGTAATTGTTTGCAGATTTTTCTTGACATCCCATTGTGCGTTAATGTAGTGCAGCTGAGATGATCGCAGGACTTCCGGCTGCTGACACACACTGACATCTTTAAGGGACAGAGGGAGGAATGTCGTATTTGCCAATAAAGTAGCTGCATTTGTGATATTCTCGCCAGCCTCTGCATGCTCCTTTTAAAAGGATGAGGAGGTGGAGGAGGAGAGAGTGCAATCTTATCTTAAGTGCTATCCAAGTGTGATCTGCTTTTATGTATATGAATGACCAGATGTGTTCAGCCGCATGATCTCTCAGCTCTCCCGCCTACCACTGACATCAGTCTGCCTTGATAGTCATCTGCTGTTTATTTCATCAAGGTTTCACTGACCATCTCTTTTGCTTGATGCTTTATTTCCAAAGGTCTTATATGTCCTATAACAACTTTAACAAATTATATGTGTAACGGTCTGGGAAAATTGTTTGTGAGCGAATTCTGGCGAATAAGTAAAGAAAAAAGCATTTTTTTTGAAAAGCATCTCGTACTGATGATATGCTTTGGCACCTTAAATTTAAGATGTCATAAATATGTTTGATGAAAATGACATGGAAATGTTTCAAAATTAGTGTTTTTATCTTGCTTTCTGCAAAGATCATTCCTTCTGCCAAAACACATTTAAAACTTTGCTAGATGGATAAATACTGAGGCATCTCTTTAAAAGCCATATTAACATTCACATGTATTTATAAAGTTTGAATATGCTTCTAACATTAGAGACGTATTTAGAGTTTACTCATAGAGGTAATCTTCAGTAATGGCAGATTCTGATCAACGGCTATAGATATAAGTTTGATCAGTTCGGTTTGAGATCAGATACCAGCTGTCAGAATGTCGGAGTTGAAATGTAATTTTAAAATGTAATTTTCTGGGGGTTTTTTTGGGTTTTTTTCTTTCTATTTCTAAAGGTAACCAGTGTAGAACTTTACTTGTGGTTAAGATAAATAAAATGGAAACATTTCAGTTCAGGAAAAGGTTTTATAGTTTACTATTGAATAAAAACAACAACTATATGTAATAGCATGTTCCCAGGCCACCAAAGACTTCTAATGGATTGTATTATTACTTTCATCACCCAGAATCCAAGTCTTCCTGATGGCAGGCATTTTCAGTTGTCATCCAAAAAAAAAGAGAATACAGTCTTTATTAAATTTGTTTGTCCTATTCGCAAAACCTAGTCAGCATATGATATTTAATCATTACGTCTTACGTTCTTTGCTGCGTTCTCGTTTTTGTACAGTAAATATTGAAAGCAGGTCATCTGAATATGATAAATAACAAGAACACGTGGGCTACATTTTTAAAACACTCACAAAGAATGAATATTTCAAAAGATTTGCTATGGTTCTCTTCCCATCAGTTTGATGTAAATGGATCTTTTCTCCAGCTTCGTTATTTTCACTGTCTTCTTCCTCTTCTGCCAGACGCGCCAAAAATCCTGGGCTCAGTGACAGTCTACACGTGGGAGGGGAATCCTGCCAACATCAGCTGCGAGATCCTGGCTCACCCCAGTGATGTGTCTATCATGTGGCTGCGAGATGGCCTCCAGCTGCCCAACGCTAACTCCACCAACGTCAAAATCTATACCACCCCCAATGCCAGCTACCTGCAGGTGAAAAAGCCCATCACTACTTCAGCTGACTGTTAGATGACTCTGTGCATAAACATTTAATAAAGGCAGTAACCAGTGGCTGTATATCTGAGATGGGTTGCCGATTAATTATTGAACAGAGAAATCACATAGTGAGCGGTAAATATAGGTAATGAATCGGCTGATTGAGATCCCTAAGGTTAATGCATGCGCTCTTAATCCACCGCAGGTTAACCCGGACTCCCAGAACGACTTTGGCAGCTACAACTGCACGGCTTCTAATGAGATCGGGACTGAATCCAAAGAGTTCATCCTGATTCAGGCTGGTCTGTCTGTTCTCTGTGACATGACCTTTACATACAATTTCTGTGTCATCCCTAAGGCTTACAAATTGTTCCATCAACTGTTTTTACTTCACCGACAGTTTGCAGTTTTGTTCGTGCATCTCTTGACAAGTTTTCTATCATTTCAGTAATGAGTTATACACAGATCTCAATTAGGATGTGCTTCATTGTAGGCTGCTCTGTTTTGCTTTCGGCATATAGAAGTTCCCTCGGCTCCGAGCCTCACTCTGGTGAAACCCTACTCAAGCACGGCTGAGGTACAGTTCGATGTACCTGAAGCTCTTGGAGGAGTTCCTGTGCTCAAGTACCGTGCCGAGTGGAGAACAGCAGGGAAAAACAAATGGGTCGAGCGCGTCTATGAAGTCCGAGAGGGTACGGCGCACATTGAATTAACACTACTTTATACCTTCTGAATCATCATTACTGAAAAAGGTCATTAGGGCTTGCACTTGCACTTGTGGACTAATTGCTCTGTGATGCATTCCTCAGCTGGGATTGTGTTATCTAGAGAGGGGTTGCGTCACAATGTTTTAGTAACAACACCACACATATTACCACACAGCTGTTGAATTCTTTAATCTTTTATTTCCTATAACAAAAGCTCTGACAGTAGTTTAAACAACAGGTTTCATTTTATTTAATGCACTGTTTTTAATGCATTATCATTAACAAGTTACGTTGACGCTCCACACAACAACCGCAAATGGTTTGTTTTCGCTTTGGCTTGTAGCAGGACGTGTTGCTTGTTTTAGCAGTAGTGCTGGGCAATAAAACAATCTTGATTTTTGTATTGAGATAAAGTTTTCCTGTGGCAAGTTCAGTGAATTTGTCACGAATCTCTCCATCATGCCAAGCATTGCAGAACCAAGCACATAACTCAGTAGTACTGTGGTTTCTTTTATGATCCATTGGTTCTTTGTTTATTTATTTTGCCACATTTGTTTGACAAGACTTGTGATGTTTTCATGTTTTGTCTCCTCCCCTGTCTTGTCATTAGTTGTTCCGTGATCGTGTCCTGAACATTCTCACCTGTTCTGTGTTTTTCCTTTGATTTTTCCATGTATTTAAACCCTTATGTGTCGCATCTTTGGGCAAAGTATTACTGTTGCATCATTGTGAACTCGGTGTACTTAGTCTTTTTACGGTCCTTGTTAAGCCCTTGTTTCAATCCTTGACCGTAGATTCTATTTTCTATTTTATTATCTGTGTTCTCCTCATTGTTGACGATGATCTGTTAGCACAGTGTTACTCATTGCGTGGCTCACGAGCCTCCTGCGGCTCGCCAAGCTTTAATATGCGGCTCGCATGGCAGTAAAAAATACGATGATAGGATCATGTGGTTAAAATTTATTTTTTATTTAAATAACATTAAAAACAATCAGGGAAGCATAGAAAAACGAATGTGCTCTATTACAAATAATAATATACATTTATATATATTATTTGACTCGTCACTGACTGACTGCGTTCTGCGCAATAGCCAGTTTTTTGCGGCCTGCCAGAAGCTAGTTTGTGTTTCATGCTAGTTAACAACTTGTGTTTACTGTACACACGGACTAAAAAATGGATCGATTTCTTATCAAGCAATCCCGCGCACAAAATGAACAGCAACAAAGCAATGTGACAGTGACAAAAGAGGTAACTGATGGGGAGCATGCATCATCCGTAACTCGAGTAATTATTGTATTGCAATATTGTACATTGTATTTAAGCAGATAAGCTATTTAAGACTGAATAACTTGGCATACTTTGCGGTGAAAGTGGCTCTCCTATTGACTTTGTCCTATCAGTTTGGCTCACATGAAAAAAATAGTGAAGACCACTGTGTAAGCAGATCGCTAACTTTGCCTTGTGTTTTGGACTGTTTGCTATAGTGTTTATTTTTTTTAAACTTATACCACTTGGACTAACATTTAAAGATGTGTAATCCTACGCTAAATGCTAAAGTAGCCAACAGCTGCACCCTGATTATGCTATGCAGCAAACAGTGTTGGTGTAAATCACGTTTAAACAAAAACAGCAGCAAACTAAGGAAAGATATTTAGTAGAAAAAGGCCAGTGCATGAACATATCATTGAGGGTCTTGATGCCATTGTTTCCAAGAAACGCCACACTACTTCCATCATATGGAAGTGTTTCAGATCTTTAAGATCTGTCTAAACTCAGTTAAGGCCAACTGTGCTGCCGTCCAGTGCCGACAAAGTCCGTAAACACTGGCAGTTTGTCCAAGCATTTAAAAAAAATACCACTCAGCTGAATACACACAGAGTCTGAAAGTACATTCAAGTGTTTTTAGCCAGCCATCAAGAATTGGAGCTTCTCTTAAGCAAGTCAGCTGAGTCGATTTTTGTGATCATGATATGATGCAACTAAGTACACCGTAGAAAGAAGGGTTCAAAAACCTCAGGAAAACTCTTACCTCAGGTTTCAGATACCAGGCAGGAAATATGCTGCTGCTTTAAATACTGCACTGCTGCTTTTTTATTAGGAATGTTGAGCAAAGCTGGAAGCCAAGTTCAATCTTCTTTTGGTAATCCTGTTAGGTTTTGTGCTTCTTTTGAATGTTTTTGATGTTTATGCCAGAAAAATGTTCATATGACACAGGACACGGGTCCATAACTGTTTTACAGACCAGTCTTCTAATCAAAATGTAGATCCACAGAGGTGCAGTGAAATCCTACTGTGTGGATGCAGGCTATTGTGTATATCTCAATATTTTTGGCTTATTAAGTCTGAATTAAAAAAAGTTAGCTATCAGATATAGATGAAACATATTAGATGTAATGAATACAAAACATAATATTTATTAATATATTTAATGGGGAAAAAAATCTGTATATCTATGCCCTGACAAACTAGATCCATATAAATGTTTTCATTTTTAAATATATATATATATATATATATATATATATATATATATATATATATATATATATATATATATATATATATATATATATAAATATTATTTAATATATTTTAATATAAATGTTTTCATTTTGAAAACATTTATTATGAATTTTACAAAAATAGAGCTACTTTGTCCCACTAAATCAGATGAAAATCAAATTTAAGCTATATAGGTGCTACCGGTGAGTATTATTGGTCTCCAAACTAGAAAGCAGTTTATAACATTAGCATCGATTTATTGTTTGTCCAGACTGCCTCAGATGTTTTTATATGAATCTTATATTAGTGATGTGACTTTGTGCTGTTATGGTAGAATAGCTCAGTTTTTCACTGTGTGCAGACAACTACTTTCTTCTTTACTGCTCTCCTAATATTAGATTAAACCTTCTTTTCCATCTTTTTCTTTTTTTTTTTTCGAAACATTGTGGACTTCCATATTCTTATAGAAAAAAAAATTCTGTCAGGATTGGTGGCTGGTGGTAATAAAGGGGAAGGGAAAGCACAGGTGTCTTTCACTGAAGTATTTGCTGTATTGTTGTTTTGTCTGTTATTTTGTTTTGTCTGTTTCATATATAAAAACCTTCTTTTAAATCAGCTCAGCAGAATTACTATTGTTTACCAGCAAAGATGCTAACTAGCTAGTTCATTTGCACTGAAGAAGGACATGATGTACGTAAAAATCTAAATCTATACATAAACAAAAAATATAATACAAACAACCTACTTATTTTGATATTGTATGGGGTGTTAATAAAGTACTGAATCGAATGTTTGTGGTACGGTAGCTTTTTTTGTTTGTTTCTTTAAGAGGGGATATTTGAATATATTCAAGCAAATTATATGACATTTGAGATTTGCTAGAACTTCAATTTTTCAAAAAAGTGACAGCCCTACTTCAGTCTTAGAATTTGTTTACAATGCCGTATGGACCAATGACAGTTCTAAATGAATAAGCTATACTAGTTGTGGATTCAGTTACTGACTGTCTGCTGCATCGACCCACATAAATATGTCTATGTTTGAGATGTTAGTTATGACTATTAAAGTTGAAATGATTGGCAGTTGATTACGAGGTACAGCCTGTTTGAGAGGTCTCTCGGCCGTCATGTAAGAAAACCATTGAGAATCTCAGCAAACGATTTTCACGTCATGATAGATGGAAAACGGGAATGGGAAGATGATTATTGATTGTTGAGGCTGTATTTGCATTCTAATATCTCTGTTTCAAGCAGATGTAGTAGTATGTGCTATAACCTCTTAAAGTTGATGGTTATACTCTAAAGCGACTCTTATCTGAACACTCAATTACTTCATCTGTTCTTGATGTTTTGTTAACTCAAAATCCAATTTGATCCTGCAGTGCTGAGTGCAATCACAATCACGGGCTTAAAACCAGACACGAAGTACGAAGTCAAGATGTCTGCTATCAACGGCAAGGGAGAAGGCGAGAGCAGCGCTGTAGTCGCCTTCAAGACAGAACCTGTTCGTGAGTAGTACTGCTTTCTATGCTATTTTCTGATTTCTATTACACTCAAGATTTTCCATCAACACTAAAATGCACCCTGGCAGTGTGAAGCAGCAACCAACGTTAATGCTCAGTGGGACAGCTTTCAGTACAGCAAGTTTCACACACTAATTAGAATACTTGAGCATGAGATCTATATTACACCTTTCGTCTGTGCTTTAGAGGTAGAATCGCCCGACTTAATGATACGGACTAGTTCTTTATGGTTCACATGGGAAATTCGTGTTGCAGCATTGTTCAAAAGCAAACATATCAGATAATTGACATTGGGCCAAACACCAATCCCAGTTTAAATAACAATACAGAGACTAAAATACAACTACATGTTCATTCATTTCTTTTTAGTAATCTCAGAGCCTTGGGAGATGTGGAGTTGGGGAGGTTGGAGGAAACCAGCAAACCCATAGAAAACCCTGCTGGAGCGATCATGCTCAACACAATAAAACAAATAATCAAATAAATAAACACAATAGAGCAAATAATTAAATAAATATACAGACAAACGTATAAGTTCTTTGTGTAGGAATATGAGCATGTGCCTACTTAATCAAGTTTATTGCTCTTATTACTGAATAGTGTTTATTTCTATTAGACCTGACTCTGGTGAATATCTCCATCTTAGGGAAGAAATGTTCTTTTAATAGATTTTTTCTTTGCCTTGCAATAGACTCTAGAGTCAAACTCTAGTCTGACTTTTTGTTCACTAATAATGGGCCTCGTTTATGAATCTTTTAGTAAATTTGATTGTAAATGAACAACAAAAACCATTATATATATTTTTTTCTCCTTACTTTATTAGAAGCCTAGAAGCCTTTATTATTGCCACATATACATTACAGCACAATGGAATTCTTTTCTTCACATACCCCAACTGAGGAGGTTGGGGTCAGAGTGCAGGGGCAGCTATGATACAGCGCCCCTGGAGCAGGGAGGGTTGAGGGCCTTGGCAGTGTAGGGCCTTGAACCCTGATCCTCCGATCAACAACCCAGAGCCTTAACCAGTTGAGCCACCACTGCCTCTTTATTGTAAGCATCTCAGTGACAGCAGCCTAATGCACCCTCTCTGATGCCCTGTAGGTGTTATAGGACGCTGACAATAACATGCAGCACAACAGTCAAGCCAAGCCCATTGATTTTTATTATCATTATATAACCTAGATATATTGCCATATACATTATATAACTGTATAATGCACTGGAGCAAACTGTCGTTTCTCCAAGAGTGCTCAGGATGTGTACACAGGACTGCATAAAGTACAAATGTTCAATAGTGTAAGATCCAGGCACATTATAAAACACAATGCAGCTTAGGATATACAAGATCAATCACATCGCTTACTTATTGTTAGCTCTAGTAAAGTGTAGTAAAGCATGAATAGAAGGTGCCATAGCAAATATCTGCATTTCTACTTAATTGAATAACACAACTGGGCTTTCTTTTTTGTTTGTTTTTTTCTTATTTCATTTCTCATTTCTTTAGTTAAATCTGTTAAAATGAAATGATTTTTACAAAAGTTACATTAAATAAATCTGTGTAACTGAACTTGACTACATAATCTGTATGTATACTATAAGTGCAGTAAAAATGAGTATTTTTCGCATTGAAAATGAGGATGTGCAATTGATCAATCAAAGGTTACATAACTTCCAGGATTTTCATGAATATAAAATGACCCTGTATCCAGATTGATAAATGAGGCTCAATGTTTATATAAACTATGTTTCTTACCTTGCCTAGTTTATTTTATTTATTTATTTATTTATTTTTTATTAAGAATCAAGGAGAAAGTGGTAGCTGAGTGGTTAAGGCTTTGGATTCCCAGTTGGAAAGTTGAGAGTTTGAACCCCAGGACCAACAAACAGCAAACACACTACTGGGACTTTGAGTCCTCTAAATTCATCTTAGGTGGTCAGGGTGGAGATGGATCACTGGGTGTAAAGGGACACATCTCATATGGGAAGCCAGATCATAAATGCTTTTACAAACACTCCCACTCCTACGGACACATTAGAATAGCCATTCCAGCAACAGGCACGTTTTTGGGGAGCAGGAAGAAACCGGAGAACCTGAAAGAAACACCAGACACCAGTGGAGACACCAGAGAACATGTAAAACTCTGCACAGACAAACCAGAGCTCAGGTTCGATCGAAAAATTCTCAGACCTGCGAGGCTTTAAAATTCATAGTACCATCCCAAGCGGTAAGACCGCTGATTAAAGCAATTAACAATAAAACAATTAAAGCAATTAACAATAAAAAAGTGTTTTGATAGATCTTTACTTTTAAAAACATTTACTTGACTTTGATGGTTTCTTTTACAGATTGCATCTGTTTCGAAGTAACAAAACTTAAATCTATCAATTATTATTTCAAAATATTTCTACTTCTCAGAATAACGTAATATATTCAAGCCACTTCAGCACTATGTGGCTTTCGCTGTTTCCATTGTATCTGCAAAAAGTATAGCAGTCATGAATAATATTTTTTCAGCAAATCTAAATGTCTGCATTGGATATTAGGGCTAAATGAATTCACGGATGAATAATACATCAATGTTCATGCAAGTGCAAATGTGCAGCTGTTCTCCACATGAGTTTCTCACATTTTGTTGATGAACCCATCACAACAAAAGATCATGATGTCCCGTTTTTGACAAATAGGCACGTGATATGTTGTTGGTAATATGTGCCCTGAAGGTTATAGCTTGCTTGTGCCCCCTGGTGGCTGTGTGAATGGTATGTGGTTTCATTACAAATAATTACAGGATGTCATTAAATGCAGCGATGTGCGTTTTTGTTAATTTACACTATTCTTGATGGCCTGGTATTATATATATATATATATATTACAGAATATACTGAAGTGAACCCCTGCAGTTTGTATTTGTTTTTTTATGATAGACGGCTACAGCATACTGTCCCAGTGTCTCAGTGTAGGCGGTACTTGAAAGGTCCATGGTCAATAAAAGCATTTTATGTTTTTAAGCTTTTTAGTCCTTTCATCATTGTTTAATCATCCGTTTTATTTGTTCCTCGTCCACTTTCCTTTCTCACTGGATCATTCAGGTTACTCTTACACAAGTAAGTGACTCACAGCCCTGTGAATCTGAGCCTGCTTTTTTGAAATTAAAATAAAATTATGTATTCAAATAAAATGTTTCATATCTTCCACTTAAACTTGCCATCCACTCCAGTAGATTGTTATTTTTTTTGTTTTTTGTTCTGCTTCGTTCTTGTGTTTATACCAATTTTTAACTTTTCAGAATCTTTTCAAGTGTTTCTACATTAACCGAGTTTATGAAACGTGTCATGTTTATGCTCCCAGATGGCATTTTTTTGCATATTTTTGCCCTGACAAAACAGGTTTGTTTAATCATCATGTATTTCAATCTGAATACATTATTTACTGAAAAATGAACAATCATCAATGGAATAAACAGTTCTAAAAATGAGAAGTGAAATAGCCTTAATTTATGAAATAATGCTCTTATTATTTCTGCACTCAGGATACAGACAGCCGTTGTATATGTAACATGGCAGAGGAAAAAGTGTATTGTAGTGTGTATGAATTATTCACAGTGTAGGTCTTTGGAAGTTCAGGTCCCTTGTTGTGACAAGCTACTCATATGTGCAGTAAACTCATGCATGTGTCTTCCCTGTGCTAAGTATTATGCAAATACATGCTAAGTATAACATGAAGCTTCCTCTGTTCTTTGCATTAATCTTAGAAAACAGTGAATCAAATTATTCACGTATTTCAGGGTTGTTGTGTTTTTTCTGGTTTTTTTTTTTTTTTTTTCTTCAAGGAAATTCATTTTTCAGGTATTCAATTCGGTCTGATGAAATACTTTGTAAATACTAAGTTTGGACCTAGGTTCAGACTTGCGTACATAATTTTTTACTCGGTAATATTGCATCTTGGTTCAATCAGAGGAAG
The DNA here is from genome assembly GCF_030014155.1 of Tachysurus vachellii. Taxonomy (NCBI): domain Eukaryota; kingdom Metazoa; phylum Chordata; class Actinopteri; order Siluriformes; family Bagridae; genus Tachysurus; species Tachysurus vachellii. The sequence continues at coordinate 7,351,963 of NC_083474.1, forward strand.
CTCTGCTTGCTTTCAGTGTTTTGATTGATATTCCCTTAGAATTCCTTTGTTCATGTGATTCATGTCTTTGTGTAATTGTGTTAACTGGCTTTAACACCTTGACTGTGTATTTCTTGTCCATAATCACATCATCTGTTGTTTTTTTTTTTCCATGTGACTTCTTCCAATTTCCTTTCAACCAATCATGTGCGTGCGTACGGTCTGCCTTTTGTCATGTGGCTTGCATGGTGCCACGGATGTCGTCCACTCTGATGAACAGAAGGTAAATGTTCTACTCTCGCTCTGCAGCTCTCACGAGTAGGATTAGTCAAGGCTGGATCGTTGAATTCTCCCCCAGTCGTTGCCTCACAGCCGAACTTCAGAAAATCCATCCATCCACCTTTTTTTTTTTTTTGACACACTTCCCTTGAGCGAGCACTGTGTTCTGACTGCTTTGAATATTATCTGAAAAGAATATGGGAGGGAGCTGAGATAAAAAGATTTATCGTTTCCTTCCAACCATGAAAATCTACTTCAAAAGCTCTGGAGCTGAAAACAATTCCCCACAGGCAGTGCCGGGTAGATGACCCAGGAACATCCTCACTCCTTTTGACTGCCGCTATAAACATTTTGGCAGCCCAGGGTTCGAGGGATGTTACATATTGGTATCTATTCATCCTGCTCTGCTTTGGCGACTTGCAGAATATATCTCTCGTTAATCGTTATTTCATTTTGCTCTTTGCAGTACTGATATCTCACAAGGCTTCAACATGCAAATGAACCCTCTAGCAAATCAATAATATATTCTGTTGTCGTCGTCTGTATATAGGAAAAGACCAGTAGGTTTTAATATTTTGCAAGACATCTTATTTCAAACTCAGCTCAAGTATAAATAATTGACAATTAGCCCAAATATTCCAGTCTTGCTCCTTTACGTCTTGATTTATTCAAAGTTGACATCTGTGACTTAATAATTAAAAGCATGTGCGAGCTCGATAACAAATAATTAAAAAAATAAACCTATGCTATTGTGTCTTTACCATGAATAAGAAGTCACGTCTTATCTGTATGTTCAGTCTATCTCCATAATGCTAAATAATTGTTAAATACTTGCCACTGTAAATTTAAGTATTAAACCCACTGTATGATTTAATTAACTAACCCTGAACATCGCTACAGGTTTGACAGGTTTTTTTTGTAAATAATACACATTATATGCACTTTTTTTACTATTACAATGAATTAAAACAAAGTGTATTACAGCTTAAAACAAACAAAAACGTTCTTTTTTTAAAAGCATAATTTTTTTACCACAGTAAAGATGTTTTCATGTTAGATATTCATTTGCACCTTTGATACCATCAGAATTTAAACAGGTTTGAAAATGTTAAAACTTTATTAACTAGTACATGCTACATCTCCTCGCTTTAAGTTAGCACTATGCTTGAATTTTACTATTGGTTTAAATTTTCTGGCAGTCTCTTAGAGATCTTAACTTCACAGCATTTTTAATAACAATTACATGAAAAATACCAAGTTTAATTCCAGCCTCTACTTTGGACGTGACGTCATTCGTGGAGTTCTTCTTTGTGAATCTCGTGCAATACGTCTACCAACTGCATGATCTATTCGATCAGCTGCACGTGCATTAGTACTGATTAGTAGGAGATGATAACTCTTTGTAAATCAGGGCAAAGAAAAAAGAATTTCATTAAAGCGTAATTTAATCTTAAATGTTGGTTCATTTATCTCCCATCTACAGAATTAACAGGGTACATTTCATTATATTTTTCAGCATAGCTTTTATTTTTATCTTTATATCTCTGATAAATGTGCGTTATGAACCTCAGCACTCTGTTTCTTCATCGGTTCTTAATTGGTTTTCCTTTATAGGTAGAGAAGAGATGCAAACGTGGCATAATGTGTGCTTTGATTGTTATATATTTTGTGTGAATCAACACAGAAAATGAGCTTTAAGGAAGGATACAACAGCTACTGTATATCTAGGTCACAAATAGGTAGAAACTTATCTATCTATCTATCTATCTATCTATCTATCTATCTATCTATCTATCTATCTATCTATCTATAATCTCAACAATCATGCCTTTGCTTCACAACTTCATCCATGTTAGTTCAGCATAAACACCAAAGTCTCGAACAAACACGCACTTCGTTTTCAGACGTCTTTCATTTGCACTGCAAAATCCCAAGTGTTAATTTAACAGCCATGGCATTTAACTAACACGCACAGTGTTTATGTAATTCTGGCCAGAGTCATATAAATAGTGTAGGCGTTCATTCACACTGGGAGTGTTAATGCTGTAATAATTAATTCAGCACTGCAGGTATTTACTCAACACCAGGGATTATCTTGTAAACAGGAAACACTTCTTTCTAGAAGTGCACAAGTCATCAGAAAAGCTTCACCTTAAGCAGTTTGATTTAACTGCACTAAATGAGATGTTCTGTTCTTTTTTTCTTTCTTTTTTTTTTTTAACAAGCGTAGCTAATCATTGTACTAATGTGGCCTAAAGGCCTTCATTTTTCAACGCTGTCTGTTCAAGCATAGTCTTTACACACGAAGCCCCTGCTAATGTTGTTGAATGTCATTCTGTAGTGTCCAAACCATGTAGGGAATCAAATTAGCATCCAGGGGTCATTAATCTCTAATGGGTTACGAATGATGGTCCATGAAGGAGAGGTTACGCTGCTTTTACAATATTACACACAATGCAACATGTCTCCTTGAGCTCTACACAAGTACAGCTGAAATAAGTGGTTAAGTGGAGGTGTATTTTATCCCTCAGAAGTGCTTTACTGTTAACTGGTCACTGTGTTCAGCTTCAGAAAATTACACATTTGTACATTTGTGTGTTGTGGGTTTTTTTTTGCATTCAGTTCTCCTTTATAAGAGAAATAATATGTGTGGCTGTTTGGGAAAACCTCTTGGATGGTGCAGTTGCTAAATTTCACATCTGGCACTCGAAATTGCTATCAGTTTTGCACTGTAAAAACAGTTCCTTTGTTTAAAAAAAAATGTCTAAACCTTGCTAGTTAAGTGGGATTGTGTTGATTGTGACGTTGCGATATCTAAGTGCCGTAGTAAATCAGATAATTAACCTAATCGGTTCAGCTTGTAATCATTTCCTGTCTGTCAAAGTGTCTGTGTCAGAATGTAATCTGTTATTATGTGTGATTTTTTATTTTTTTTTACTTTCCCCTCGGACAGTTCTGTGGTTACATGCAAAAGAAAGCAAGTTTTACGTCATGAAAGTTTTCATTTTTTCTTACCTGAGTGCAGTGCTGTCCAAAAGTCTAAGAATATATTGGAAATCTTTTTATTTCTTTTTATTTTTTTGGATTTAATGTTTCGACTCGCTACCATTTCTAGGTCCCAAAACAAATAATAAGGAACTGTAATTTGGGTGAACCGTTTCACTCAGGTTGTTGTCATGAATAGAATTTGTAATGAAAATTGTTGTTTTAAATTAGAAATGAAAGCTCTCAGATTTCTGGAAATACTGTATATAGTAAAAAAAAAAAAAAAGTCTTTGTTTTGGATGGGTTGTTCCCAGACTGCCACACATATGGACTACAGGTCTCTAGATGCTTGTAAACAGCAGTTCGTTCATTATTTCTATTTCTTACAGCATTGTGCTCAGCTAATGCACTTAATAGCTTTGCTTCTATTGAGCACAATAAATCTATTGAGTTCAGTATCCTGAAGTATACATCAGTGACTTAACAATAAAGATCATCTCCACATCATCGTCAGAAATAAATATGTAGAAATTAATAGCAGTGTCGATCATTTAGTGATCATTAGTCGATCATTCACTACTTTGTGTGAAATAATAGATAATAATGTTCATATAAATACAATCATAAAAATTCTGGTTATGTTCTTGGCAGTGCATGTGCTCACTGCTCTTATTGGCATTTGTCTTCAGGGGAACCAAGTCCCCCAAAATTGGAAGTATCCCCACAGTCTAAAGGCAATGCACTCAAGGTCATGTGGACCAAGCAGGATGACGGTGGCTCGCCCATCACACACTACCTCATCCGGTACAAAGCTGTAAGTATTTAAAGGTCTTAAAAAGGAGTTGTAGTTAAGTGTGAAAGGCTAATCAGATCAACTGAGCTGAGTAGCTGATGAGAGACTGCATTTGGAATTGAATTTAAATATGGAATAATTTACGCGAATTTTAAATGTAGAGGTCTAAACAGACAATGACCTGTGATGAAGCTAAATGATGTCCCAAATGATTATTATCCAATAACTGTGTCTTCTATCAGAAATTCGATTCGTCAAATTTCTTGTGGTTCAAGCAAATGTTGGTAAATTATCCCAAAGACTTTTGAGCCTGTAAGTTCTCTCATTGATTGTGATTAACGTAGAAAGGGGATTTGGAATGGAAAGATGAGCTCCGTGTCTCAAGCTCAAGTGGACACGTGCTCCTCAGCGGCCTTGACTGGAACACGGAGTATGACGTGACGGTGGTGGCCGAGAACCAGCAGGGCAAGTCGAAGCCTGGCTCACTTAACTTCCGCACATCCTCTGAGCCCTCCGCCACACCAGGTGAGTTCCTTCTCCGCTTGCACTTCCATTCCTCCCCCATCCATCCATCCGTCCATCCATCCATCCCTCGCACCGACGCATACTGACGCACAACATTAACGGCTGACTCAGAGCTGTTATAGCACCAAGTACATGAATGCAGTGAGAAGTCGCCTTTTTTTTCTCACTCATTCTTTGGCCACTTGCATTATGATGCATACTGAGTCATGGCAAGCAACTGTTCATCTGTTAGTTTGGTATTTGGACATATACTTTTAAGTGAACGTCTGCAGAGAAAGAAATTTTTCTTTCTGTTATGAGAGTTCTTCAAACTCAAGAGGGACATCAAGCCATTTTTATAGTTTCACAGTGGTTTTCCTCCATTACTGACCCTACTCATGATGTCCTGTAGCTCTGGCACTATTATGGCTGTCTGAGTCACGGTCTCTGTTGCACTGTTTGGTCACTCTTTCATTTTTCACCAGCCACATTACTAAAGTAGATCAGTGAATCCCTGCTCTGCTTTGAGACCAGGTCATTGCAAAAAATGTCATTTTTGGGTCAAATCGGAGCTTCAAAGCACCATAAAGTGAGCCGTGATCAGCGGGTTCAGCCTGGTCTGACGAGCGAAGGTCACAGTTGGACTCGCTTGACTCATTTCAACCTAATGAGCATCTGGTGCAGCACAGTCCTGAGAGCTTTTCTTATTAACACTCTGGGATAGCTCTGTAGATAGAGGAAACTTGGATGCACACATTCTGTGGCCCAGCAGGAAGAAAGTGGATGGGATCCAAAGCCTGTTTGTTTCGCTCTTATACCCCTCATTCTTTTTTGCTACTGCTTCTTGAGCAGCATGCCAATAAGAAACTCTTACAGCACACATATCTGTAGGTGCTTTCACAGGAGTGTCTAAACAAATGAGATTTCTGAAGCTTAACTGAAACTGTTGTCTGGTCCAATTGGTAATGTATTTCTTTAAGATGAAGTAAAAGGTTTGTCGTTAAGAGAAGTTTCGAGTAAGGTTTAGAGTGCTTGTCATTTTCATTTAACACCAGATCACACTATGTTCTACTATCCTCCTGCACTATTGTACAGGATATGTGTGTGTGGCAGCCTGGGAAAACCCTTCACATAGTAAAATATTGACATTTTCAACTATATAAAGTTTTGAATGCTACAGATTTTCCTGGACAGATGTCTTTCTTTCTAGCATTTCGTTCTCTCTGCTTTTAAAAAAAAAATTCAGTGAAAAGGAAGAAAAGAACGATTCGGTTCTTTAAGTAAATAAAAGTAGATTTGATTTCTTTTAGCTTTCTTTGCCGCTGTCACCTCTGACATGCTCAAACGAGATCTAAAGCTACATGCTTTATTTCTTTGACGCTGCTATGTCTTGAAAGCTTCTGTTCAAAACGCTACACAAATGCAACTGAATGAAGTTTAGAAATAAATTGATTTCATTTGCATTTCATTTAACATGTAATAAATACAATATTATAGGAAGAAATATGACCATGGAAACAATGTTTTTGTTTATTCTTGCCTTTATTCACAGCCTACAGCTATTTATTTCACATTTGTAATGGTTTAATTGGCTTCTTATTTACTTAATGTATTCTTAGCAAAAAAGGCCAAAAGTTTGTGGACACTTGACCATCACACCTATATGCTGTTCTTCGCCAAACTGTTGCCACAAAGTTCGTGTTTGTCACACAATCATGTAGGATGTCTTTATGTTGTAGCATTTCCATTTACTGGAGGTAAGGAACCCTAACATTTTCCAGTATGACTATGCCTTTGTGCACAAAGTGAGGTATATACAGCCATGGTTTGCCAAGGTTGAAGTGGACCTTAACCCCATTGAACGTCTTTGGGATGAACTGGAACGCCGACTGCACCCCAGGACTCCTTACCTGATATCAGTGTCTGTCCTCTTGTGGCCGAATGAGCACAAATCCCCACAGTAGCGCTCTAAAATCTAGTGGAAATTGTTCTAAAAACAGTGGAGGTTATTTTACCACTAAATCTGGAATGAGAATCTGGAAGATTTTCTATTACAGATGTTTCGAATGCATGTATGAATGTTATGGTCAGGTCCACAAATGTTTGGCTGTAGAGTTTATGATGGTTTCTTAAAGTTGAGGAGTTAGAGTGTGGAAGAAAAACGTTAGGTTCCGTTGTAATCATATTCCATGATCTCGACGCTCCAGTGGGATTGACAGCTATAATTGGCCACTAGCAGATATGAGGGGTGAAGTAGAACCCAATTAGTTTTGTGAATTATAGCTGATTTTAGTCAGAATTTAGCCCAACTACCTCCAGTGGGATTTTCCAGACCACCACACTTACATGCTTAACAGAAGGGCTTTGCAAGCACATTAACACAAACCTCTAGCCATTTCATACATTTCCATTACTTCCTAAAGTTAGCTTATTTTAACTGCTATAGCAATCCTGGTCTATAATAACTGGTCACAGCATACCTGCAAAAAGCCTGAGCACCTTATTATTATGTTTATACATTACTACATATGTATACTGTACATTTCACACATGAACCCATAATTCATCCAGTGTCCAAAAAAGGGCAAATAAATAGCTGAGTCTTCATTTATGCGTGTAGTCTAAACCCTATTTTACACAGGAAGTAGAGAACAATCCCACATTGGATTAACTCAAACTAAATTTAACATATCACTTTGTATTTAACACAAAAAACCATCACCACAGACTCCGATAATCCGTCGAAGCGACGGGTTTTAAACGTCGACGTGTTATGAATTTTGTATCGACATAAATTGGATAAAGCAGCAGCTTTGTTAAACTTATTTTATATTTTAGAGGATTATTAAAGTGAATAAAGAGACTTCGATAATACGAGATGAAAATGTAATTTAGAAATGCAGTTGGCTTCAAACTATCACAGAATAACTGTATTAAGCAAATATTACCATTATGGAGTGATGAATAAGCGATGGGTTTGCTCTGGGTGAAAAATATACTGTACTAATATGCTTTACAAAACAAGAATAACCCAGAATTTTACTGTTTCAAATCATAAACGAGGTGATTTGAGGTACATTTAATCTTAAATACACTGAATTATTCTGCTTATTCTGAGTTTTATGAGCAACACTTCATTTAGGGTCCAGGTGCCGCAGTCATCTGTCATGTCCAGCCCTTTGCTTCCTCTATGGAGCTCTGTTCCTCACTCGCAGGCCTGGCTGAGTCCAACACTGCTGACTTCACTGTTTTTTTCCTTTTCTAACCCAGATTTAGCTTTCTTGATTCTCATGTATGGTGTCTTTGCTATTTGCCTTTTTCCCTTTTCTGTTATGCCTAGTCTTTGCATCAGTATAAGTATATTAGGATGTTTTTTTTTGTTTGTTTGTTGTTGTTTTTTTTTCAGTTCTCACCCAGTTTCAGGTTAAATTCAATTAATAACAGACCAGAATTTATGAAAATTCTTAGTATGTAGAGTTGCTCCTAGTGAAAAGATTCTAAGATAATTCTTAGAAATGTGGTCCTAGTAAAGATAACAGTTATTCATAAAGCATCTTAACCCTTAAAGGAGCTCTTAATGTCAAAAGGTTTGGAGGAGGACTTTTGCGAGGATTAAAAATTTCTAGCAGAGGAGAAAATGGCCAAAAGTTGAAGAGGGAGAAAAAAAATGTATTGTATAGAATATTTAATAATGATAATGAGCAAATAAGATGCTACAGATTATGATTACATATTAGGTTATGTTGGAATATATATATATATATATAGAGAGAGAGATATATATATATATATAGAGAGAGAGAGAGAGAGAGATGTTTATTTATATTTACATTACATTTATAACATACAGATGTTTGCGCATCTCTAATGTAATCGGTCACAAATGTAATCCCTACATGATATAGCCTTAAATATCTTAACATAAAGGCTTATAATAGACCAAATTTAAAAGCGCTGCTATTTATTTATTGTTTTTTATTGCGCAACCAATCACAGTCTTCAAAAGCATGTGTCATACCTAGTAACGGGTTAAGCCCCGCCTCCTCTCTAAGTTAAAAGTTGTATTTTCCTAGCTCAGAGTTACACTGAGATCGGTCCTGAATCACTCTTAAGATTTCTAGTTAGAAATTTGTAAGCTAAATTAAAAGCGCTCTGAGATCATTCTTAGAATCTTTTGTTAATGTTTGACTTTTCCTCATCATCCCACTTTTTGTTTCCTCATTTTTCACCAGACTTTTAGGTTCTCTTTCAGATATAATTAGCTTTAGTAATGATTATGCCTGTACTTTAGATGATGATTTGAATAACTTATTTAATATCCAGGTCTGTATGTGATGAACATTGCTCCAAATGCAGCCTAATATCAGAGCCGCTTTATTCACCACCCTCACATGCATCAGCTTTGAACACGGATGCTTTTTTTTTTCCATTCTGCTTTCCACTGTGACATCAGTTCACTTTTTGGTTAATTTCCAAACTTTATTTCTGTGGTTTTGACTGTTATTTCTCTTTTTTCTTCTCTCTTTTCCCTCCCATTTCCCTCTTCCTTTCTCTGTTTGTCGTGTGTCATTGTGCCTGGTCTTGGATATGGATGGATCATCACATTCCCACACATGCAATATATTTTTCTACAATATCCTCCTACCTTTGCTGTTTTTTTTTTCCTTTCATGAAATCTCAATATATATGCATTTCTGTATCTCTGACATGTTTTGTGTGTGTGTGTGTGTGCGTGCGTGTGTGTGTGTGTGTGTGTGTGTGTTTATCAGTCACACTCGGCAGCTCTTCAGTGATGTGCACCTTGTTGCCGATGGTGCTCTCGCTGTTCCTGCTGTCATTGCTTTGATAGTTTTATGAACAAGAGCTGTTTTTATGTTCAGGGCATCCTGACTGAATTTTCTGCTAATTATTTGATCTTTTTGCTGATAAAACTGAGCCTGAAGTGTGGATTAACATAATTAACAAAAGAGACAGTCTCAGTTTCCGTTGGTCATATCTATATTATAGAGCACAGTTGTTTCTTTTTGGCCGAATGCACTGTACAGGGAAGACGGAAAGCACTAAACTAGGTTTATATGTGACAAATCTGGTTCTGCTTATCTGTATATATTTAACTAATTTTCTAACTGCTGAAATACTGTATAAAACTGTACATTATATGATCTTTAAGGAAAGACTTTGTAACATCATCGAAATATTTTCTGAGATCTTGCAACTCTGTTTTTCTGTAAATCTACAGGAGTAACGGCTAAAACCATCGGCATGTACTCTCTAGGCATGTGCATATCTGGATTTATTAAATACCTTTTTTTTATATATATATAAACTGGTTGCCTGCATTATCATTTCGTAATGTTTTTATATGGTCTGGATAATCTCAGTGCAACAGCTTGTACATTTTGACAGATTTTTTTATTGCTGTTGTTTTTATTGAAACCTGCAAATGTATTTATGACAGCTGAAATCATCGTCATATTAGTTGTTGCTGATGATTGCTGGTGAGTATACTGTTTTGTGCTACTAAACTAATATGTGCAATATATCTGACATTTTTGTTTTTAATTTATATCATCAAAAGGTCTTTTTGCTGCTTCTCTCTTTCAGAATCCTTTTTTTTTTTTTTTTTTTTTTTTCTGGTACCTTGATTGCAAATGGTTTTGTACAGAAAGGGGTCTATAATTTGACTAAGCATTAGACCAAATTAACTTTTCTATGTTCTGTTTTACAGAGAGTCATATTACTCGAAAAGCAAAATTAGAGATAAAGAACAGATGAACCTACACTGACATTTGTTTTTATGTGGGAAGTAAACTAACATAGCCATCTGCCTAAGGGCAAAATTAAACTCAGCTTTGATGAGTGTTCGAAATTCAGCAAAGATGAGTCTATGAGTCAGGAGACTAGATTGATCTTCAGATACGGGTTTGTTTATTTGTGCGATTGAAGAATTTTCAGAACAGATTGTTCACCAAACAGAGGTATCATTTCAGAAAGGTTATACCAGCTCAAACTTTGTAAGTATAAGGGCCAGCTGAGTCTCTCAGCAGACTCTTACCTCTGACCTTGGCGCGTTCTCTCGGGGACACACTGTACCAAAACGTAATGAACAAGAAACATAACATCATCAGAGGCAACCTAGACATACAGTAAACCTGCGTCGCATACTATGAAATCTAACACATGAAAACGGAGCAAACGGTTACAGAAGCAGAAATAATTAATTAAAGGCAAATAATTAAAGAAAATACAGTATTTGTCATGAGTCACACCTCAAGTGTCATTTCGTGTATTGATTATTAGACAAGTTAAATAAATCTGTTATGATATAAATGTTTTAATTCACTATGGAGTGTAGATAATATATATATATATATATATATATATATATATATATATATATATATATATATATATATATATATATATATATTGATTTCTATTCATGTCTTCCTAGTAATTTCTTTCTTTTGCTTATAAAAGTTAACCTTGAATCAATTTTCTTAGTCCACTCTCTCTCTCTCTCTCTCACTCTCTCTCTCTCCCGCTCTCTCTCTATCTTTCTTTCTCTCTGTCGCTCTGTTTCCCCCCCAGACTACATGGAAGATGGCTCAGGCCTGAGTACAGGGCTGATTGTTGGGATCCTCATCCTGGCGTGTGTGGTCCTGTTGTTAGCCGTCGACGCCACCTGCTGCTTTGTCAACAAGTGCGGCTTGCTAATGTGTCTCTGTGGCAAACCTGGGACCAGTCCAAAGAGCAAAGACGTAGAGACAGGAAAGGCTGCATTTGTGTAAGTAGACCGAGTGTTCATTCATTTCTTTGATTCGCTCGAGACTGTTTATCTGTAACGGAAAATGATATAATACAAACATCAGAGTTGACTAACTAAACGATCTGGTAAAAAATTCTGAGGTAAAATTTTAAGCGGGGGCACGGTGGCTTAGTGGTTAGCACGTTCGCCTCACACCTCCAGGGTCGGGGTTCGATTCCTGCCTCCGCCTTGTGTGTGTGGAGTTTGCATGTTCTCCCTGTGCCTCGGAGGTTTCCTCCGGGTACTCCGGTTTCCTCCCCCGGTCCAAAGACATGCATGGTAGGTTGATTGGCAGCTCTGGAAAATTGTCCCTAGTGTGTGATTCTGTGAGTGAATGAGTGTGTGTGTGTGTGTGCCCTGCGATGGGTTGGCACTCCGTCCAGGGTGTATCCTGCCTTGATGCCCGATAACGCCTAACGGATAAGCGGTTAGAAGATGAATGAATGAATGAATGAATTTTAAGCATTTTATTAGGAACACCTTATTTGTTTGTTTGTTTGTTTGTTTGTTTGTTTGTTTCATAATCCATGATGTGGTGCCGCATAATGTATAAAATGCAGATACAAGTCAAGAGCTTCAGTTAATGATATCGTTAAACATCACAACGAGGAATAATGTGTTCTCTGTGAGTTTGATCATAGTGTTTGTTGGTAACACACTGGTTTTAGTATTTAAGGAAACCGTTGATCTCCTCCAGAGATGTTAGAGAATCTAGAGTGGACACACAATGCTGTGAAAAAGTAAAAACACCCAGTCCGAATGATGAGAGTGGCCAGAAGACAGTGGGTGTATTGGTTCGAGTTGACAGGAAGGCTAAAGTAATTCAAATAATAACTATTTCCAGCTGAGCAGAGAAAGACCTTCCAATCCACAACAGGCTGAACATTTAAAAGGAAATGGCAAAAGATTTCTCAGTAACCATTACAGCGAATAAATACTTTAGAAACTTAAAAATAATTATATATCTTATGATGAGTCATGGAGTTAAAAAGCAGAGCTAATTATTATTACAAAAATGTGATATGCTCAGTGAGTGCTGTCAGGATTTCAAGCAGCTTTACAACGAGCACATAAAAGGACAGCAGTTGATATCCTGTAGCTAAAGAAACGCTAGCTCACGGACGCTAAGTACTCTTTTGGGTAAGTAGTTAATAACAGAGAAAGAAAAGGCTGATAAAGAGGAAGATTTTAACATTGAAAATGTTTCTTTTCTGAGGAAAAAAATATATAATTCACAATATTTATATGGAAAGGTTTTTTTGTTGCAGATGGGCTGTTTGGACATTGGGGCCATTTTTTATTTTTTTTTATTTCCTTCTGTCTCACAGGCACTTGTGATCTCTCTCTCTCTCTCACTCTCTCTCTCTCTCTCTCTCTCTCTCTCTCTCTCTCTCTCTCTCTCACTCTCTCTCTCACTCTCTCTCACACTCTCTCTCTTGCTCTCACTCTCTCTCTCACTCTCTCTCTCACTCTCTCACTCTCTCTCTCTCTCTCTCTCTCTCACACTCTCTCTCGCTCTCTCTCTCTCACTGTCTCTCACTCTCTCTCTCTCTCTCTCTCTCTCTCACACTCTCTCTCTTGCGCTCTCTCACTCTCTCTCTCACTCTCTCTCACTCACTCTCTCTCACTCTCTCTCTCTCACACACACACACACACACACACACACAAACATGTAGCATGCTAACATTAGGATCACTCTGCTTATTTCTAGTTATTTTTTGAAATTTTTTTATTTAAACTTTTAGAATTTCGTAGTGAAACCGTATTAAACTATTTTATACCACCTCATTCCAATAGCTTTAATCTTTGGCGCCCGTATCACAGACAGCTCACAGACACTGTATATTATTACCCCAAACACAAACTTCTATTTTTGTATTTAGTTATTTAGTTATTTATTTATTTATTTTTGAATGGCAGCCTCAGTGGTACCTATGCAATCTGACTAAGCGCTTGCATTAATACCGTTTACCTACAGGAAATGACCTATCAGTCAAGCCAGCACTTTATTAAAGAACTTATTATGTATATTGTCTTTTAAATATAATTAAAGCACTGTTTACGCTTACAAATTCCTATTTGGGTAAAAATGAAATAGGCTTGTCAGTGATAAATTGTATAGCAGATTCAGAGCAGAGAAAAAAGGCGCAAGTTGGATACAGAGTGTGACATAAAGACAGCTGAGGGAAAAAGAGGAGCGAGGAGATATGAGACATTGACAGGCTGTGAAGAGAAGACAGAGCGTGCATTCAATTTCAAATATTTTCCGCCCACAGTCTAAAGAGCTTGACATGTTTTTTTTTTTCCTATTACCACCCCAAACAGAAAATAAATTATTTTCATCTTCAAAAAACATCTTATTGTTTACGTTTCTATTTTTCATATGTGGTTTTATATATTGACCCTAATGTAGCCCTGTTCTGTAATATTAGTAGATGCACTTTCATTTAAGCTATTTCAGGCAAATCCCATGGCCACTATACAACAAATTTACAGGCTAATGCAAGTCTGCTGCTGACCACCTTGTCTAAATTACAGTTCAGCTTGGGTTTTTATTAATCATATAATTATTGACTACATAAAGTCAATTAGCATCGCATTATTTTTTAGCATCGCATTATTCTTTAACTTTAGCATTAAGTTGACGTTAATAAATTAGATAGTTGGCTACAGCATTGGTGCCGTGACTGCTATTGAAATTCTCATGCTAGTTTTTTGTTTTTTTGTTGGTTTTGTGGTACAGTACAAAATTAAGCTATTGAAATTCTCTGCTACTTTGCCACAGGAAAGATGGAAATATCTCAGCCTATTGTGAATCATGTTCACGTAACAGTAATTGCCCTGTCTGACCACTTGCTGTCTGACGGCCGTGATCCTGGCCACATCAGGTTGTCTGCCTCAACATCTTTTAATTAGATCCCTTTATTCCACTACAGCGCTGTTGGTTTCTTGATTCCGATTGGTCCGATGGTTTTGATTAATTTGGCGCAACAGTCGCTTTTGAAAGCAGTGCCTGCTGTCATTCATATTCACGGGTTTATATTAGTGTATTCTTTTGAATGTTATTTCTATTACTAATAAAGTACTAGTAACATATTACTTCTTACACCACGTCCCTAAAATTCATTAAGTTTTCTTTAGCTGTTGACTGCATTAAAGGGCATTTATATTAATCTTGGGTTTACTTTGTTTATATAAAAGGCTGTTTAAATCAGTGTTCCAGTTACACCTGAATGAAATACTATACTATATGTATTGGCATAGGCAACTTTTTCACATGTTGGATTTAGTCTTTGTTTAAATTATTTTATTTATTTATTTATTTATTTTTTATGAGCGACAATCAGAATCTACTACTTTTTATCAGCCAGTCACTGCTGAAATTTAGTCATCAATCATGCTGTCACCCATAGCAGACAGGTCGACTCTAAGAGGTTCTTCCTCTCACAAATTTCTCTCACGTTCCGTTAATTGAGTTTTAGAACTTTTAGTGTGCGGTTAATTGAAACACCGTTTTTGTATGAACATGTGTGGCTAAGGGTTAGAAGATTCATCTCTCCATATTCCAGCTAATTAATACACATTCGCAGTGTAGTGTAGACCTTCATCTAGGAGCTACCAAAGAGGTGGAATATGTGACATAAAAGAAAAAGAATTTAAAGAATAAATACTGCACCAACAAAAAATCCTGTTACTTCCTAATTATGTTGATTAAGTTGTAAAATGATCTGCTGCGGTAAATGATCCCAAGTCTCTCTCCTTTCAGGAAGGAGGACACCAAAGAGACTAGGACTGAGGATGGGCTCACAGCCAATCATGATGTAGGGGGACACGCTGAGCCGAATGAGACGACACCCCTAACTGAGCCAGAGTAAGTGTGTCCTGTGCGGTGTGATGCACTCCATAGGGATGTTGGGGTTATGACTTGTCCTTATAAATACAGATACTAAAAATAAGTAGTGTATTTTTTATCTATTTACTTGTTTATCTGTTTAAGATTGCTAAAGCTCTTTAGGAGGGTTGCCACATTGAATCTCTAACATTGAATACATTAATGCTGGATCACTAAGTTACATACTTAATTTCAACTAACTTAACTTAATTTCAAGTCTTTTTGTAGGAAACAAGTAGATTGCTGTGCATTCGTATATTTGTTCATTTCTGCAATGCATTATACACATCATTATACATTGAACCTGGCAACCCTGATCTTATGGTTCTTCACCAGCCTCTATAATCTTTGTTTTGGCTTTCTTGTCTTTAATTTATTCTTCGTCCTGCTTCACATACTTTCTTTCAGTTAGGTTCGGCTAGGGTTTGTTACAATTACTTCATCATGCTCGAAGTGACTAGTGTCCCTCCTTTATCTCTCTCTTTCTCTCTCTCCTTCTCTCTGTGCTCTATTAGGCGACAGCCAGAAGTCACATCTACCGTGGTGGACCTCCCCCTGTCCTTGGCCACCAACTCAGACACAATCACTGACACGTTTGACTTGAGTCAGTGCAGCCCTGTTAGTGAGAGCACCACTCTCACCTCCAGCCTCACAGCTCCTCCCTCTGAACCCAAATCTGCCCCTAAAGCCTGCTCCCAGCCCTTAGACACTTCACTGATCTCATCTGATCCTCCTTTAGTCGATCTGGCTGATTCCCAGACCATTAATCAATCAGCTGGTCAGATTAAATCTGCAGAACTTGACACCCAGGCTTCACCTTCTCTTGCTCTTAGCACAGAGAAAGAAGCCAGAGATCTGGAGGCAGAGCCAATGCTTTTAGAAAGTCCATGTGAGCCCAGAATGCTTGTCACTAATCCACAGACCAACGGTGCTCCTCCTTCCTCAGAGGACCTTGTGCTCCAGATAGATGGAGATGCACCACTGACACATTTCCCACAGGATGGGTTACACTCTCTGGCTACAGCTGATCCGTCGGCTCCGCAAAATGAGTATGGCTCTATCTAAATATTCACTAGATCTCGTCTTAGTATGTTTGTCTGTGTTTTATTTGTCATTTTCTATAACCTCAATGTCCGTTCTTATGCGTTTTTTGTAACGAGTTATTCTCTACAACAGAAAAATCCTAGAGGATGGAGAGATTAAAGCTGAGGAAGACGAGCTGAAGAAGGTCCAGCCAGAAGCACTGGCAGAACCAAATGCGATATCGCAAACAAACGCCTCCGAGACTAAGGCATGATCCGGCAAGCCCAAAGACGAAAGCGACAACGTCACAACGAACACGCAAATGTTCTTTCTACAGTGCCCTTAATGATCTTTTTTTTTTTTTTCTTTCTGAAGCAACAAAGTATATCAGAAGCTTGTACATTTTTAAGACTGAAATCTGGTGTACATAATATATGTATGCCTTTTTCCATTTTGTGTTCGTTTCTGTTTAATGAAGTAAAACCTCAACGCGTTTCTGTTGCTCTTTTTCTTGAGTTTGCTGCAAACTACAAGTTCAGTAGGTTTAAAGAGGCTGTTTATTAAAACCAGGCATCTTGCATTCAGGTGAATCACAGCATATATCCGCTGATGGTCTAGATTTTATTTTATTTTATTTACATATTTGTTGCAATGGAAATGATTACTCCTATTTTATATCGAAGTCTTCTGAGGGCTACTCTTGTTTGATTGCAAATTTTGTTTACAGTCTGTTTTTCTCTTGTTTGTTAACCAGTGTGTTTGTAAATGTAATGTAAAAGCCACTATATTACATAATGCAGTAAAACACAGCGAATGAGTGGTCTTCTAATCACCATTAAAGATTCATTTCTATTCTTTTATTTCACATTTACATGTATATTATTGTTATTCTTAATGCTTCTCTGACAGCTGGGAGTTTAATTTATTTAGTTTTTTGTTTAGTTTTTTTTCCCCCAAACATGCTAGTGCAACTTCTGACTTCTGAGAAATCTGACCGTTTTTATACCATGTACCTCCAGGTGAAACGTTTGTATTACACAGCTGACTGCAAGCTTGTGCACTGTGTTTGTGTATTCTGTACGTTTTTTTGAGAATATCTGCCTAGCTTAATGGTAAAAGGTAGCTGAATTTACTTTGATATAACATTATGTAAATGGATAGCTGACATATGTCTGTGTAAATGAGGACCAGTACCAAACTCCTTTCATTCAAAGTGTTCTTTATTCTCCACCGTCAATTGCATGAGTGTGCTTTGCCCATCACTGATGTTCCAGGAAAAAGTGTAGGGCACAGATGGCAGATTTGATCTACTGTATATGTGCATGCCCAGAGCTGTGTGTAGGTTGATTTTTGGTGTTCAGCGTGCTATATATTTCCATCTAACAGCAAATATCCAGCCTCTGGGTTACAAATAACAACAGTGTAACTATCTGTGCTCAAGGTATCGTTTATCATTATTATTTTTATTATTATTTTCCCCACTTTCAATATATTCAAAGGCAGTCTAACCAAACAGTGTACCTTGTATTTTTGAGATGGATTCTTTTGAAGAAGTAACGTGAGACAGTGAGTAAAACTGTGCTTTTACCTGTTAAGCATCAAAAACATGTTATAAGTTGTGTTGTTCTAACACATTTTGATTAAACTAATCAAAACGCAAGTCTACTTTCTTTGACATGTCTGTATTTTCTTTAGTTTTTTTATTATTATTTGTTTTGTTTCTTATATTTTGTGATGCAATGAGACGTAGGCTTATGACATCCACAAGAGCTTAAGATGTCTTGTGCTGGAAGGAAAGCTTGTCTGTTCAGAAAGAAAGCTTGTCTGTAGATCTGTTCAATCTGTAGTCTTGACCCTGATTTTTCAATTTCATGGAAATTTCTCAGTCAAGCTGCAGGGGACAGTTTGGGAACTGTTCCAGTGATGACCAGCAGATGTCGCTGGTGTGCTTTGTGAAACAAAAATTGGGAAGTCTTGTAGGACTTTTGGATAAACTACACATGATGTGTAAGCAAGGGTTCTCACATTTTTTTCACCACTTTAACTGTAAAAAAAAAAAAAAAAAACTTACAGGCTTCCAGTCAGGACAGATTTATTTTATGCCCAGTCTTATATTTAACTATTCAAATATTAGGTCTATTAATAAATATGGGTGTGATCCATAAACCATGTAAACATTTTATTTTTATTTTTAGTAAACTCTTGGAGCTTTTAACTCCTTAATCATTTACTTACAGAACATGTTAACTCCATGACATTATTTTATAGGTCTACTTGTTTTTGCTTTATAGAGCTTTGGATTCAAACTCATTTTAAGTTTGAAAATGAAAACTCACTATCAAGGCAGTTAATTGGAACATAATACACAGATCCCAATCCAGTGGTGTTAAGAAACAATTAACACTACCAGAACTCTACATGCCAAATGAATCTACACAATTCTTAAATTCTTCTCTAAACCACGAAATGTCAAATGAATTTCACCAGAAAGCCACCAGTACTGACGAACTGATCTTCTGTAGCCATGACAAAAAAAAGGAATTTTGAGGTTAGAAAATTCACTCCTTATGCATGTGATAGAT
This sequence comes from Tachysurus vachellii, assembly GCF_030014155.1. Classification (NCBI taxonomy): domain Eukaryota; kingdom Metazoa; phylum Chordata; class Actinopteri; order Siluriformes; family Bagridae; genus Tachysurus; species Tachysurus vachellii. Next base: position 7,370,808 of record NC_083474.1, read on the forward strand.
ATTCCAACATAGTCTCTTTCTCATGAGCTATGTAGCATGATGTGCTGTTGGAGATCAGTGAACTGAGGCGTAGGATTATCTTCTCCAAAAGGAACAAAAAGAAAATAGGTCTGCTGGGTGTTTTCTTCTGCATCAGAGATTTTGGTTCGAGAGTGTTGAAGAGGCCATTGCTATATGCCGATTAGGGTACACATACACTCACACACATACACACAGGATCTCACACAAACTCTACTGCTTCCCTGACCTTAAAGAACCACAAAATACACTACATGTAAGATATTTCCAAAAGATAGAAAGCATTATATCAAGTTTCATCAACTATGCAGTCATGCAACCAACAGAAAGGCATTCATCTCTTTGCTCTTGTAAGCAGATCTTAACACTTATTAGAGAGAGTCTGAAAATATATGTCAAGCTATATGTGTACCCGTGATGCCAGAACCTGGACCTGACACACTTCTACTCCTGTGGCTTGTCTACTTCTTCTGTTTGAAGCTTCTGCACAAGTGACTCAGTGTCTGCTTCTGTAGATGCTCCTACATGGATGCTCTAAAAATTGCCCTTTCCAAACACAGTTTATGCCCAAGACCCAATCTCAGCCTTTCTTTATTGGATATTTTCACCTGTATACCGTAGACTTGTACATATTAACCAATACTCATACAAAACACATATTGTCACCTGTTATTATCCTGTCACTCGGTTCACTATTGAATCTGATTCATCACAAGATTTCTTCTGAAGTCATTTCAGACAGTTTTCCTTAAAACTGTCACCACCGGTTTGTTCATTAGGAATCTAAATGCTATGTAATGTCTAAATGCTGCTTTGGGACATTTTTTTTAGGTTCCATACAAATAAAAAAAGCATCAATAATAGGTTGTAAGGAATAGTGAGCAGGCCACCGATGCACAAACCTATAAAGTTATATAGTTTGAAATCCAACTTTTAAAATACAAGATATTATAAAATGATGATATGCATGCATTATAAACCATATAATTTGTTTTCATCCCAAGGTGTTGTGAGTGACCACAAACTTCTATAACTAAAAATAAAGACCATGCATAAGAAATGTATAATAAATGTATATCCTATTTTATTCAGTATGGGTATACAAGTAAGTCCAAATGTCCATGTTAATGACCCATGAGTCTCCTTAAACATCTCAGACCCACGTTTTTAAACCCATAGTGACTCAATGTTGTGACGTCACACAGCGCCGCTGGTTGGCTGGCCGAGAACTGACTCTGTGCGCGTGAAGCGGGTTCTGTGAATCTAGCTCGCTCGCGCGCTGCGCTCATAACGCTTTAATAAACAGCTGTTGAATCACGCGCGGAAAACGGGGTAAGCAAGAGTTATCTCTGTTGTCTACTTTTATATATTTCTATGTTTGTTTATCAAGACCAAGAGTTAGAGATTAGAATAACATTGCATGATCAAATGAAAGTCATGAAACATTTGGAGACATTTCTGAACACATGCATCTAGTGTAATTAATTACTTTTACAAAATGCCTACTATAAACAAGCATTAAATGTAATCAGATAAAGTAGACCGTGTTTCAAAAAGCATGCTTTCGTTGATTTTTTTGCAACTTGTCAGGCAGGTGCCATCACTGGGCTCGTGCGTGCGTGCTCGCGCAGGCAGGTGTTGATTCAATGCTACTGCTGATATAATCTGGTGTCGTTTATCAGATTAAGACCTTCATTGTGATGTCTGATCTCTTGGTGTTGGTGTGCTTGATAAATGAGGAATAAGACCCAATGCATTAGGATGCAGCATGAATGGCACGTTTCTGCCTGTGGCATGGCATGCAAAGTGTTGCTTCTAAAAAAGCGTATCTCTGGAAACAAGATGTTATTTCAGAGATGAGATCGGATACTTTTACAGCGATCTGATCGACCCAGAGAGCTGGTTTTAAAAATTGTTTACGTTTCCAATTTGCACGTGCACTGCAAGATAAATTTGAGCCTTAAGCTATAATGGTTAATGTCTCGTGGATGTGTGTGCTTCTATTGTGAAAATCAATTATGAGACGTGCTTTAGGAAATTATAGCACTTTAGATGCACATAATGAAGCCGGTCAGTGTGTCTGACATCTGTTGATTTATAGCTTTTAGAGTAACGCTTGAATGTTCTTTTTTTATTTGCAACATAATATAATGACTCAACGGGCTGCAATCATATGCGTCCCTTTTAAGCTCGTGCATGTCCTTTGATTTAGTGTGTAATTGCTTATAAACGTTGAAATTATTTGCCTTGAAAACAAGGGTGCTCTTAAATACTTTACAAGATGTCTTTGTGCCATTAATATGTTTACATTAGCATCACAAATTGTTAAAATAAATTTCCATGATATTTGTTTTGTCATTTTCACCTTGCGTGAGAACCTTTAGCGTGGTTAAACACAGCTATCCTTTTGCTCTCAGATTGAAGAAGAAGCGAGAGGTCAAAATTGTGACATGGTTTGGTTAATGCTGCTATGATGGATTTGACTAAAATGGGTGTGATCCATCTCCAAAACCCTGGGCACCCCACAACTCTCCTGCAGAAGGCGAACCAGATGCGTTTGTCAGGGACGTTGTGCGATGTGGTGATTATGGTGGACAGCCAGGAGTTCCATGCCCACAGAACCGTGCTGGCATGCGTCAGCAAGATGTTTGAGATCCTGTTCCATCGAAATAGCCAACATTACACTCTGGATTTCCTCTCACCAAAGACCTTCCAGCAAATCCTGGAATATGCCTACACAGCCACACTCCAGGCTAAACTTGAAGATTTAGATGACTTGCTATATGCTGCAGAGATTCTGGAAATCGAATACTTAGAGGAGCAGTGTCTGAAGATCTTGGAGACCATTCAGTCTTCAGAAGAGAATGACATGGACATAAACATGAATGAGAATGGCACAGTGGATGATGATGAGGGTCGGATGAAGTATTTAAAGAGCACTTTGATCTCCAAAAAACATTCCATACAGGAGGGCAGCTACAGTTCTGCTGGCCGCCATCGACTGGCTCTGGGCAACATGGTTGACAAGAAGCCTTTAGTGTCAGCGCCATTGGGCCTTAGTACCATTAGCCCCACAAGGGCTGCTGTAGAGAGTCTGATGAGCATTGGCCAGTCTCTCCTGGCAGGGACTGTGCAACAAGGCTTCACTTTTCCCCAAGAAAACTCTTCCCCATTGCTAGAAAAGATTAAGACTGAAATGATGCAAGTGGACGAGGAGGATACCCATGAGGGTAGCTCTTCCAGAAATGGAGATGGGGTCGGCGAGTCTAAGCAACATAGAGGCACTCCGGGAACCCCCACCAGAGGCACCGTCATCACTAGTGCTCGGGAACTCCATTCCACTGATGGTGTTCCTGAGTCACATGGAGATGCCAGCCAAGTGGGACCAGCGCACATCGCCAGTCTGGCTGAGAGACATCTTGCAGCATTGTACAACCAAAAAAATGAGAGCATGCTGCCCATATCTGTATCTATGGCTTCATCGTTGCACATGCCACCCACCCTTGCTATGTCTGCAGACTTTGGCACCTATGGTGGGCTTTTCCACCAGAGCTTCATTCAGCGGGAGTTCTTCAGTAAACTGAGCAATTGCACAACAGATTCAAAGCATGAGGGCCAGAGGGAACGCTGCAGTGTGTGTGACATGGAGCTGCTGGACAGTGAGACTGCAGAGCAACACAGGTGGGGCAAATACTGTATCAGCTCTATTGATCTGTCTGTCTGTCTGTCTGTCTGTCTGTCTGTCTGTTTGTTTCACCTCCACCAACCTCAGGAACACGTTGCTTGCATAACTGATAAAAGGTCTTTTCTGAAACATATTTTCACTGGAAACGTTATGTATTAGACCTAACATTTACTACATCCTGCATCTATAGTCAAGTACCATGCAGTTTCCTGGACACCTATTCAACCATCCACCTACCTATTTGTTGTTCCATCCATCAATCCATCCATCCATCCATTTTCCATATACACTGATGAATGACTTCCAGAACTGGTTGTTTTATACCAACATTATAAACTCACTGTTTACCTATAAAATCCATCATAAATTGTTTATTTAATGAGACGTCTGAGATCTTGACAGCTTTGGGGTCTTAACAAAACTCTCTTAATATTGCACTCTTTAGAACTGGGTGAATGTGTTTATTAATCCAACGTTATGTCATTAAAGATATGTAAGATAACATTATGTGACAAAGCTAAATTTGGTAACCTGACTCACAACCAGCAACAGCTCAATAAAATTTAAAAATGGCAGCATGGCAATGTGTTTATAGTAGCAACAGCACAGAAAGACAAAGAGGATTTTACTATTTACTAATAGCTGTCCTTTTTGTCCAAGACACAACAGCTTGACACATTATTTTTTATATTTTATATTTCCTTATTCAATTTTATATTTGCTTAAAAAGGGGTGGGCAGGGTGGCTTAGTGGTTAGCACGTTCGCCTCACACCTCCAGGGTCGGGGTTTGATTCCCGCCTCCACCTTGTGTGTGTGGAGTTTGCATGTTCTCCCCATGCCTCGGGGGTTTCCTCCGGATACTCCGGATTCCTCCTCCGGTCCAAAGACATGCATGATAGGTTGATTGGCATCTCTGGAAAAATTGTCCCTAGTGTGTGATTGCGTGAGTGAATGAGAGTGTGTGTGTGTGTGTGTGTGCCCTGTGATGGGTTGGCACTCCGTCCAGGGTGTATCCTGCCTTGATGCCCAATGACGCCTGAGATGCTCAGGCTCCCCGTGACCCGAGGTAGTTCGGATAAGCGGTAGAAGATGAATGAATGAATTTACTTAAAAATTTTCTTTCAAAAGAAAATCCTATGCCATTTTTTTCTATAAAATGTAATGATAATAATTTGTGAATTTTATAGAAAAATGAGACGGGTTAAAGGGACCAGGTCTATGTGTTAAACCTGTAATGTCTCTCATTAAATGTTGTTTATTTTTGGTGAATATAAAAATAAACTGCATTAATCACTTTAAGAAATTGTTTCACTTAGTTGTGCATCTATTTTAAGATCTAAGCTTGACATAACTGTTGCATTTCTAATAACAATCAGAAGAAATGAATTAGCCCTAATGTTTATAGAACGCACTAGTAAATGACGATGTGGCCAAGGGCAGAAAATGAATTTGACAACACTGGTTAGAATAACACTGGTATAGCCAGCAAATCTCCATTTGAAAAACAAAATCTTAATTGGATTAAAATTTTAATCCAAAATGTCCATAACACTTGTTAATATTATACTCTTAATAAATACTTTTGGTAATTGTTAAACTATTTGCTTTGTTTCTTCTTTGGTAGTCATTACACCAAAAAATAGATAATATTCAAAGGCATTTGTGCTACTTCTGTTGTGTTCATAATTTTGGATTTGGGAGATAATCAATGCAGCTTAACCCCTGTCTTTCTAACAGAAGGCAGTGTGTACATATCTCTATTCATCAGCAAGCCTGATAACCCTAAATAGCTCTGTGATACAGATGTGTGTGTTGATTGTAGCACAACTGATACTCCCGTTTATTTATTATTACAACCAAACTGAACCCAGTGACAGCTGCCTAAATTTCTAGACTCTCATCGGTACACAGGCCAAACATTATGTCTGAAATATCGATTTTATGTATTTACCGTTATGAAAATATTCATCCGGGACAAAATAAAAGTAAGGAACTCTTATGGACCAGTTGTAAAAGTTGTAACACTTTTGTTTAAAACAAATAAAAACGATAAAAGGTTCAGGTGGCTTCCTTTTGTGAAGTCTAATTTGATTGTACAATACATGCTTAGTCTGTTTTTTTTTTTCAGCTTTGCCACTAGGGGCATTTAAAAAAAAAAAAAGATGGTGTAGTAAATAATCCACCTTATTTCTGTTCATTACACACATGACTGTATTTTAGATGCAACTTTTCGGTCACTGTCATTGAAGTGGTAGTACTATATGTGACTTTCACTGATTACACTGACTACAGGAATCAACAGTCTGGCCTAGAAAGAAATCAGCCTTCTTCCTTATTAAAAGAAAACTGAAATATCACATGTACATAAGCATTCAGACCCTTCACCCAGTACTTAGTTGAAACACCTTTGGCAGCGGTTACAGCCTCGAGTCTTTTTGGGTATGACGCAACAAGCTTTGCACACCTGGACTGGAAAATTTTATGCCATTCTTCTTCGGAAATCCTGTCAAGCTCGCTCAGGTCGGATGGGGGCCGTAGGTGGACAGCCATTTTCAGGTGTCTTCAGTTCAATAGGGTTCAAATCACGAAGGGGATGCGGTAGCTCAATGGGTAAGGTGTTGGACTACTGACCGGAAGGTTGTGAGTTCAAATCCCAGGGCCACCAAGCTACCACTGCCCAGGCCCCTTTAACACCCAATTGCTCAGCTGTAAGATAAGGGCGTCAGCCAAGTGCTATAAATGTGAAAGTCATGACTCTAGGACATGACTCTAGGTCCCTAAGCCACTCCTATGTTGTCTTGGCTGTTTGCTTAAGGTCGTTATGTTGGAAGGTGAAGCTTTGGCCCAGTCTGAGGTCTTGCGCACTGTGGAGCAGATTTTTATTAGGGATATCTCTGTACTTTGCTCCATTCAGCTTTCTCTCAACCCTGCACTGTATATATCAGTCAGTCTCAGCGACCTCTCTATTCACTCCTTCATTCTTTCATTGTATCTGAGGAAGAAAAAGGCTTTGCAGACAGCATACGACACAAATTGGTTATAGCCATTTACGCAAAGATTTTATGAAGAAAGTTCATTGTTCTTTCAAGTCCAGTATTCAGAATCATTATGATGTCAGTGTTTAAAAAGTCTTAAACAATAAACCTAGTGAAAAGCATAATGCTGTAGTTAGTGCTTTTATTCTAGATGTATAGGTAATTTGAGTCTCGTAGTAGATCTTCCATTTGCACCGAGTGTGTTCAATGTGGTTGAGACGTGTACTCACAATACACTCCAGGCAGCAAAACAGATGAGTAAAGTGTGTGTGCAGAGAATTCAGGCACCACAACTCAAGAGCTATAGAATCTCTTTTGTCTTGCAGATGACTGGTGATTGGCAGAAAGAGAGAGCAGCGAATGATTAGTGCACATATTTACAAAAGTCATTTGCGTATTTACAGTAGACTGGATTTAAGCTAAGATTGGCCGGTTTTGTTAATCGGTAATCATGTAAAGTACATAACCAAAGTGCTTTTCTGTTCTCGTTCCTGGTTTTTGTTAATGCTGGGAAACATACTGGTGTTCTCGAACCCCCTCAGGGCTTCAGAGATGCTCCATTGTGCTCTTAACTGCGGCTTTTCTTTTCATTCTTTTGTTTACTCGAGTTATCCATCTGTGCTCCAGAATAACAACTCTAAACCCAAGACATGGAGACTATTTCAAATCTGTAGATAGAAGAATAGAAAATAGTTTTAATTTTTGCACAGTGTTGAAAAGAGGATGCACTGAGGATGAGTTGAGGATAGAACTGCCTGACTCACTCAGAACATAATTACTCAGGTATGAGTACAAGTAGACAGTTTTAATGCACATAGAGAGCTCGACAATAGCCTTTAAGTCATTAGTGGATGGTTTTACAAACCTGTAAGAGATGTACCTAAAAAAAACCTGTACTGGGGGAGGGCTAGCTTTGTCATGCTTCATTAGTATCCCAACCCCTGCCTGTCCAGAGACTATGGCCATTGAATGATCTTTAAATCTCTGTCATCTATAAGAACCTCCGGAATCCTGTTGTTCAAGACTTTAAGTCCTCCTGTATCGCATTGTCCCCCCGGAGCATATTATCAGTCACACACAGGATGCTTTCAGGCTTATCTCAACTGAAAAGCATTACAGGTCAACTCCTTTGGGGTCAGGTCAAACCACTGACCTCTGGCCCTCCTATGGTGGTTTTTATCCCTTTTCTAGAATTGTTTCTTGTATAAAACCTTCTTTTGTGTGACTCTGTGTGTGTGATGTGTGTGTGTGTGTGTGTGTGTATGTGTGTGTGTGGTTGCGGGGGATACAGATTTTTATTTTTCAGACAAAATGTTATGTTAATTTTAATTCTTTTCAGGGATTGCCTTCCAGAAGATCATAAATAAAAGCAAAAATTTTAATTCATCCGTTTAATTTAAAAGGCAATTTTTACAGGAACAAATATCGGTTTATGCAGTTAGAAGGCAATTGTTTTAAATACTTAATAGTCAAAATAAAAGAAAGGTTGCAATATTTCAGGAAAGCAATTTCTATTAGTCTTAGATGAAAATAAAACTGTTACTATAGAAACATATACTTGGAGTTATAGATGGAACTATTATAAGAGCTGCTGTTATTGAAAATTAGTCCACATTTTCTGAACAGTTCAAAGAATTTATCAGTGTTATTAAAATGTTATAAAGGAAGCTATCAAACATATGCACCTTATATAATAAAACTGATAGTATATTAAATGGTAATCAAACATGTCAAAGATTCCGTGGTGATTTGGTGGCAGTGTTAAGGAGTTTGTAACTGGTTCGGTCAGATTTTTTATTTGCTGTTTGTTTGTTTCTAGCACTCCATCTATCTAATTGAGCTCCATTGCAGCTACTGTATGTCTATTGTGTTTCAGTACATTTACTGTTTGTGGACTTGGTAATGACTCTCCTCTGTATCTTACATCTTACAGCCTGGAAAAATTGTGAAATTGCTTGTTTTATACAGACCAATGCTAAATGTCGTATCATGCAGCAGAACATAAAAATGGCATCATGACACAGGCACTGAGATTATTTCTCAATCAATCAGTGATTGTTGGGATTGTTTTTTGATTCGAAACCTCTCTCAAGGGACCTTGTGTTTGTGGGGCTTAATATCTACTTTGATTAACTGGGGGCACGGAAGCCTTTATTATCACCACATACACATTACAGCACAGTGAAATTCTTTCCTTCACATATCCCAAGTGAGGATCCCAATGGCCATTGTGATGTGTGGCCATTGTGGCATGTGTTAGCCTAGTGGTTAAAGTGTTTGTCTACCAATCGGAAGGTTGTGAGTTTGATCCCAGGTCCATCAAGCTGCCACTGTTGGGCCACTGAGCAACGCTCTTAAACCCCCACTTGCTCAGTTGTATAAAAATGAGATAATGTAAGTCGCTCTGGATAAGGGCGTCTGCTAAATGCTGGAAATGAGTGTAGTGTGCAGTTATTTAATTTTTATAGCTTAGTGCTGAAAGTTACTTTGGTCAGTTTGGTCAGTGTTTCTACATACCTAGATGTTCCTGATTGAGAAACTATAATAGCAAGCACAGATTTTTTTCTTTCTGGTTTTTAATAGAGAGAAGAAAAAACACTGGTGGAAAACACACAAACTTACTGAACCTACTTGTCTGACAGGCATCTAAGAATAAAAACTAATAGCCTGCACATGTAGTGTTTTTGACTGGGGTGACTGGGTTGGTGGTTTGTCCACCCCTGAACACTATTTCCACATGTAGGTTATACATGAATTTTGTAAACATCTTATAACCTTCCTTAGTATTTCTGACCAAGACCAATGACTTTATATGACTCACAACACATTACAGTCACCAGTTCTTTCATCCAAACCACCTGTTGTTCCATTTTAACCAAGTATTTGTGGTTCTGTTTTTGGATAAATCTTTAAAAGGTCTATGGATAACACAAAGCCACTGTTTTGGAACATTTAAAAAAACATGCATTGACCAACATACTGATGGTGAGGGAAAAATAAAAGAATTATACACACTTGTGAGACACCAACATGGCATTTAAGGCCTCTGGAAGGTTCTCAGAAATCACAAATTAACGCTTAGAATCGAACATGAAAACTGCTCTGAGGCTTGGTAGTCCCATTCTTCTATGGGGAAGTTATTCTGAAACTTTTACACTCACAATACCTTCAGATCACTGTGCTTCTAGAAAAAAACCTAAACTGCAGATCATTTGTATTGGTTATCAGGTCTCCCTCACTGAAGAAACCCATTTGTAAATTTCCTAATGTATGCACAGGGCAAAGGAGTTTAACCAGACAACGTTATCAGTTAATTTATTATACAATAAGACCCTAACTCTACAAAATATTAGGCAGGTAGATTTAAAGCTATGGCTGATTGGTGTATTGTAGTTTGTAGTTGACATTTAACGTCGTTATTTGTTATTTTGAGCAATGAATTGATACCATGGTTTACCACAAGTGGCCCAAAACATGTCAAAATCTAACCACGTGAAAGGTTATTTTTCTAGGCCACCCCATATGGACAATAGTCCAGTGTGGGGGAAGTGTTGATTTTATATCTGCTTTAGGTAAATGGCATCAGTGGTCAGTGGTAGCTTTATTTTGAGTTTTCTGCTGCACTTTTTTGGAAATGCCTCTCTTACACCTCTCTCATTGGTAATTCAGCAGAGCTGTAGTGTCCCTCAGCAGACATCACTTCTGGAATTGCTCTCTCAGTGGGAAAGGTGCTCCAGCAGGGCCCGGCCTGCCATTAATCAAAGCCACTTCTAGTGGCCCACTCCAGAAGCACAAGCTCTCGGCCCTGTCTCGAACAGACACTTCAGCGATTTGTCTCCTTAGAGAAAGTAGACATTTTAATGTCTGAATTTTAATGGGAATGTGTAACAACGGCCTGTAGAGACTAATGGACCATTATCTTTTCACATTTGTTTTTCTCAGTCCAGCTGGAATTGTTTTTCCACCGAGTGATTGAACAAACAGTCAGCGCCATGTGTATTCATAAGCTTTGTCCTCTCCCTTTTACATTTATCCTTGAATTGTTTTTATCTAAATAATACGTTAGCAGTGTTTGTGGATCTCCATTCCATGTAACCTAACCTTCATTGTAGTTTTTTTTTCAATGGCCAGTGCTGGATAAGAAAAAATATATAGAAATAATATTGGTTTCTGCTCAGGATGTTGTTGATGATTTTGAGCATTGATTTTCTTGCATTAGATTCCTTTTGCTTAAACGGACCCTTGCAGAGTTTTTTAAAGCTTTTAAACTGCTGTGCTCTCTGTGGCTGAATAAAAAAACATTTATAAGTGCAAGTGATAGACACTTTTATTTTCTGGCACAATCACTACTGGTCAGATTTTGATGAACACATACTATATTTTAGTACTTTTAATAAATGAGCTCAATTTTGATCAAATCATAAATGGCCAAATAGTCAAGTAGTAGATGCTTCTTATTCACACCACATAGCCACATTTTACAGTTAATATGAGTCTTTTATTTTTATGCTTAATGGGTTTGACCTCAGAGTAGGTCTTTCTTTAGTGAGTCCCATTAGGATCTGAGATTAAAAAAAGAAAGCAATTTTTTTAAAAACATTTTATAATTTGGTTGGTCTATGGCAATAACAGTGGTTAAAGTATAGTAAAACACACACACACACACACACACACACACACAAACAGGTATACAAAACTCTGACTAGTGTACATATGCAACATGATTATTACAGACCAAGTAGCAATGGTGACATTTCAAAACTAAATATTACTTTTGAGTGCCCCCGCACTCTGACCCCAACCTCCTCAGTTGGGGTATGTAAAGAAAAGAATTCCACTGTGCTGTAATGTATATGTGGCAATAATAAAGGCCCCCCCACACACACACATAGATGCGATTGTTATTTACAAATCGCTATAAGTCACTGTCTGCCTGAGGTACAGCCCTTAAGTTTTTTTTTTTTAATTTTTTCTTCAGACATAGAGGAATTTCTGTCACAATATTGCATGCTGTGCATGTCTGTCAGTAGTCTGAGGCTACTGATTATATGGTGCTAATAATCTAGCAAGAATAAAGGTTACGGCCACAGACTGCTGCTCGGATATGTGGCGCACGCGCCTGCAGTGTGTCTGGGTGTGTGGCTAGAATTCATATGAAAGGGCTGCAGTAGGGGGGTGGCAAGTCATTGATATGTATAGCATGACTCAGATAAACAGACCATTCTACCAAGGATTTCAGCAGCATTAAACACATTCAATTTTAAACAAATATTAGTAACAAATGAGCCAGATTCGACATGGATAGCGACCTGATGTTGTTTTTTTTAACAAGCTTTCCAGACCTGTAGCCACTCTATTAAAATGGACCGTCCGTATTTGTCTGGGCTCATTCTAAACCCTGCGTTTAATTTTTGATAAATCTTGGCATTTTTTTCAAACCATCAAGTCACTCTGTTTGGATGGTTAATACTTTATTAGGCAGCTACAAAGATATTCTGGAAGGACTCTATGTCTGCATGGGTTCTGTTGCAGCTCCATCAAGTCACATTTCAAATTCTGTTTTTAAATGAAATAGTCATAATTCATAGGAACACTATACATCATTTATGGGCTTTTGGTAATGTTTCATGTTAGTGAATTAGCGAATTATTGTCCTTGCTATGTGTTTTATCACTTAGCTGTTGAAATTTGTATTCTAATTGGGCAGAAGGTGTTAATTTTGTGTAACAGCAAATTTTATGACAGAGCTGGCCGCAAGGTAAATCGCATATGTTTATTTATTATTAGATATTAATATTAATATACATATGTGCGATCACATTAAAATATGCTCACATTATTGTGCGTGTTGAAATATGTTAGCGTTTCTATGGTAACATCTAATCCACAGGGACTTGCGTGGCAGATGCTCCACATAAGCTAATCGTAATAATAAACTATTTAAAAATGAATCGTTTTTATTATATTTTTTTTTCCACTTTGTTTTAATTTGGTCTATTTTCCAATTACCATCCACCAGTCATCTCTCTCCCATCACATGACATTTAACAAGCAGGTAAAACAAAAGCTAACACAAACTTCTTTCAAGAAATATAAATGCATCCAAAGCATCTTTTCCAAACCTACATGGCACAAGGTAACATGACACACTCAAATGAACACACTAACTGCCCTCTTCTGCATAAATGAGCTCACAGATGCCCACGATTGGCTAGTGTTGCTGTAATAAACAGGGAAGAAAGTTACCCCGTTACACCCATCTGACGTCTCAAAATCTATAGTGAAACGTTTCTAATAGCGAAAAATGGATGTTAACGTATGAGAAATTATTTATTAATTAACAAATTATAAATTAATAATGCATAACGCTCCATCTGATCTACCAGCACTGCTCGATTGGTCCCACTATGTATCAGGGTAAGAAGTAGTTATACAGCAAGACTCTGTTCTGTTCTGGCACCGAGGTGATAGAATGAACTACCTCTAGATGTTCGAACAGCGGAGTTACCGGCTATCTTTAAACGACGAGTGAAGACTTACCTTTTCCTAAAACACTTAAGCTGGCGCTTAATTTCCCTGTTTGTTTTATGGATTAAAAAAAAAAGCCCTGAACATTTTTTTAGGTTAATGGTATCCTAAGCCTGTGACCTAGTGAACCAGTGCTGATGTATTAATAAAGACTTCAAAGCACTTTTATACGTCGCTCTGGATAAGCGCGTCTGCCAAATGCCGTAAATGTAAATGTAAATTCAGACATGTAGTTACAGGCATACTGTATAAATGAATGTTGTATTTAGTTTCTCATATTTCGAAGGTGCTTTTTATTCACTAGCTGATACGTGTGATCATTGTTATATTACATGGAATATACACAATTTCTTATAATATAACAACGTTATGTAAATCTATGTAATTATGTTGTTAAGCGTAACTATCTATGGCAGGGCTACTGTCTTAGAACATTCTTAATTTGCCTACCAGGCTTTTTTTCTCCCTTGAGACATATATTTCGTCTGCAGCTCTCCATCTGCAAGAAGACAATTACCAAAAGAACTACTGTAAACATGCTAAATTGCTTGGACATTTCAGACTCAATTTGCTGTTCCACTGATTATGGCGAACCTTGACGCTCCATTTCCTACAGTTTAAAAAGCTCTAGCATCATTCTGAATGTGTTTCACAGACAAGTCATTTGTAAATGATGACTTTTCGAATACAATGACTGGCTGTAATGAACTTCTTACTTGTTACATTTCTTTTACCAAGTCTCAGTGTGTTCATGTACATACTAAATACTAAAGGCTTTAATAAACCATCCAACACTCCCAGTAATATACGACACTGTAATGGAGTATGTCTTGTTTTGTTCTCTCCTCAGGAAACTGCATAGTGATATGAAAACCTTTGGCTGTGAGTTCTGCGGAAAACACTTTTTGGATAGCTTACGGCTGAGGATGCACATGCTGTCACACTCAGGTACCTTGCACTATCACGCACCACTGCTCTACAGATGATTGGGACTACTGTCAGTATAAAAGACGTGCAGTAAATCATTATGAGACTGATAAAACTAAATCAACTGAATTCTCCAGTATAAGATAAACAGTTTTGGACTGCTTATGGGTTTCTGTGGTACTCGGTACTGTAAAGTATTTACACAAGTTAGAACATTGCACTTTGTGTAAGCTGGTTGCATGAACCACCTTCATTTCTGTTAAACAGCCACTGGTTTGTACATTAGGAAATTGGCAGAAATCCAGGTATGGCAATGGAGATGCTTCTATGTACAGTGTACACAGTGAAGGTGTTATGTCAGGAGAGAGTTGCACAAATCCTAACAAATAAGGATGATATGTTGGAGTTTAAAAAAATAATAATTAGAATTTATTAAGAAAATAAAAACTTCCATCTCAGACCAAATGAAAAAAAAACTTGTAAGCAATCTTTGCAAGCATGAATCCATATTAGTTTGGCAGTGAAATCCATTAACATGGAACTTTAACGGAGGTTTTCATGTTAATCGGTTCATTTGTGCTTTCAAATGCAGCTTCATTATGCAGAA